>NW_010239252.1:0-54785 GCF_000690775.1 Eurypyga helias
CGAGGCAAAGAAAGCATTGAGTACAGGGCTTAATTTCAGAAACTAACTTTGAAATGAGGTCATGCTTTTTTTCTTGGTGTTAGTAATAAGATCCCAGTAAGATTTCAGGATCTGCACCGACAGATAAACTGCTGATGTTAGTGTCTGCTAAGCCTGAGGCAGTCTTAGTTCCCACTTTCCAATAGCAGCCAGAATTGTTAGCCTTGCATAAAGTAGTTATCAGAAATAATTAGGGTATCAGAAAGAAAGCTGAATATGTAGCTATGGGAGGGATCATTTTTTGAAGTTCAGTCCTTCTCCTTGAATACTTGCCATCAGAGCACTCTAAGGAATGCTCTTTGAAGCACACTTCTTGCAGTGTGATCCGTACTCATTTTAAGTGACTGCTAATGCCACATTAGAGGCTGCTGTGGTATATGACAGACACACGCTTTGTTTATAATTTGTAAATGCAGCAAAAGTAACCGATGCTTTACATCAACTACTTTCACAAATTTTCCCAGTACTGGGAAAAACATCCTTGTATACCTTCAGATGAAAGAGATTATTTGCCTAGCAGGGAAACCAATCATTTCTGTCTTGAAGCAAGCTGCTTCTCCACTGTAGCTGTAGTGTCCAGAGGCCCTGTTGTGCAATTTGCAAAGCCATTAGGAAACAAAGGGCAACCCAGAGAAGAGCTGCATCTGAAGGCTTCAAGGATTCCACCTAACTGGGAGAAATAGTGACTTCAGAGCTGTAAGCTTTCCTCCGTTTTCTCTCTCCTGTCACAGACGCAGGGAATGGCAACTGTCTCTCTTTGAGGACAGCTTCAGTGCGACTCTTAGCCTGAATTGCTACAGAAAACAAATTATTCTTTCTCACTGAGCCAAAGGAGAGCAGCTTGTCTAAGTTGTCCTATCTCCGCTGACTTTGCTGTGCTATGTCAAATCTACATCCATTGATTACTTGCAGTCTTATTTTGCTAGTAGAAAGAACAGGAATCACAGCCAGAGGTAGATGTCACTGGAGCAGGGTCTTTCTAGTATTTCAGATATTCAGATCTTTTTTTTTTCCTGGAATTTATTGGCTCCTCTGCTACTGAGTGGCTAGTGCCACAGAACTTTTCCATATTGTGCCTAATTGATAGCTAGTTTCTGATTTCTAAGGTCTGCAAACCGTTTATGAAAACAAAAAAAAAGGTCGGTTCATTGTTATAAAAATACTGTGATAAAGCTTTTTCGGCTATTTCTGATGTTATGCCTAAAATGTAAGTAACAAACATAGCATGGCTTTATATGCTCTGGGACAAAATGGAATTTAAAAAAAAAAAGGAACACTAATTGCTGCTTCTTTGGTAGGGTTTGGTTCAGAGCACGCATGTATTTTTTTAACAGGAATGTTGAAATTACAGCTATAACATGAAAAGCCAGAGATTCTGTCTGTGGTGGCTAATGGTAGCACATTGATTGGCATACCCAAAAAAAACCAGTATACCAGATAAAAGAGATTTTAGACCTCTGCCTTCTTCAATAGCTACCTATTTCTTGGAATACTTACCTATTTTTCCTGTCTGTCATAAAATAATTATTGACTTCCTTATAGACTTTTTAAAGGTTGCATTTCTTACTGTACACACCTGTGAGTTCCCAGAAGTGGAGGCAGCCTGATATTAGCAATGAGATGACAATTTCTACAGTATTTCAAACTGCCTGAACTGATTTCTATTTTTTTACTTGGTTTTGCCCACCTTGTGAACAAAGATGGGAAGCTTGGAAAAAGTCTGTCAGCTTACACAATTATTCTGTATATTCTGAAGCAGCACTTCAGGAGTCTGATCAAATTGATTTCATATTTTCTCTTTGAATTACTAGAAGCTACTTGGATTACGTGTTCTTATAGGGACAAATTATCCTTTCAGCTGCTTCATGCACTAAGCTATAAAAATAGTAAACCTAAAGCACTGTCCCCACCTCAAGTTTACCAGGACTTTCTGTTCAAAATTTTCTCTTCACAAAAATCCTTACATTGCTCACTTCATGTTCTTTTTCTTTGTCTAAACATTGAAGGTATTAATGTTAAGATGATGGGTTTATTTTGGAAGGCTCTAGATTTGGCAGCCCTTGCTACTGAGCATGCACAATTCAAGGACTGGTGGTGGAAAGTCCAAATTGGGAAGTGCTACTATAGGTAAGTCACTTGTTTCTGCTGTGGTGTATGAGTGAACTGCTAAGTGTATTGCACAACTTTGAACACTGAGAAATAGTTCAGTAAGTATTTAGTTGGTGAGCACTGTGCTTACAGTTAAATTGCCTTTAACATACATGGTGACAATGTTCAACTGCTTGAAGTAAAGGCGTCAACATTTAGTACCTTTATGTAACTGAATCAGTTAGATCTTGACCTTTGTTAATGTGTTTCAAAGACATTTTTTGAAAAGTCAATAAATAAGTAGAAACAACTATTGTTAAAACAGACCACACAAAATAAACATTACAATATTAGCTTGAGAAATCAGCTGTCAGTGAGGGCTTCAGATTGGTGAAATAATAAAAAAAAATGAAATATTCACATTAGACACTTTCTGCCAAAGGTACATTACCCAAGAAGTACCAGTTCCAAAGGTCTGAAGCCTCACGGCTGGTACCCTGATCCCAAGCATCTGATAGAAATGACTTAGGAGTACCCTGACACTGTGCAGCAATATGCCTCTCTGAGGAAAGAGCGGCAACAGCAGGGAAGAGAGCTCGTTGCAAGCAGCATAGAGTGGTTGCTGAAGATCTCGCTATGATCTGTAGCAGCCAGTTCTACCAAGTCAGCTGAAACAACTGATACAACCTTGCTTGCCATAATTCAAACAAGTACTGCAGCACCTCCCCCTTTCATTCTTTACAGTGTGTTTGTCCCATGAATCTAAAACATCCGGATACCGTATTGGTGATTAAAAAACTGAAGCATCATCTGCAGTCTTAACAATTTTGTAAGCAATTCTTGTATGAACAGGCTGATAATGCAAAGCAGGTAGACCTTTAAAATTCCATGGTGTATCTTGGCTTGAAACTATTGCTTCTTTTAAGATGTCCAACTATACTTAACCTTTATGTGACATTGTGACATTCTTTAGAAGATTAGACTTTTTTCTTTTTTTTTTTTTTAGCTTAGAGATCATTCATCCCTTTCAGGATTTTTATGAATAGCGTTATAGAGACTAAAGCATCCAAGCAGGCACATATACTTCCAGGATCCAAAATTAACCATTAGCAGTGTTTCTTTGTTTTGGGTGGCTTGTCCTGGTTGTGTTCTGTGTTTCTTCACCAAGTGTACATGCTCTTTGGCTGAAGGAAAGAAAGGCAATTTGCATATGAGAAAGTGTACCTTTTTGCTGTTGTTGAAATGGTACAATCCTCTTAATTTTGTAGTCTATATAGCATTTACAGATTACTGCAAATCATTCTACAGCAATACTGCAAAACAAGCGCTTTCGAGGTGCAAGACTTCTGTGAGGTTAATGTGCCATATACTGCCCCCTCCCAAGTGATTTGCTTGGATGTTCTTAAGATGTGGTGCCATTCATAATACAGCATGTTTTCAGCAGTTAAAAGATTTTCAATATCGGCAAGAAATGTTTCAGCATTTCCCATCTGAGGTTAAGGGAAGGTGATTTAGAGATGATTAAGCATTCACTAAACTTTTTAGTAGGGAATATCTACACGATCTTTGCCATGAGTGAGGAGATTCTGCTCTAAAAACCATGTGGGTAGAAGTTGAGGCATGACTTCAATTGCTCGTTTTCTACTGTCCATTCTGTTCTGTGAAAACAAGTACATCATTATTTAATTAGCACCAGAAGCCTGCATGTACAAAAGGGGGCCAAATGTAATGAATTTGTCTTTTTCGTTGTTTTGAATAATTGTGTTTGTAACCTTAGTATATTTAACAGCGTGGGTCTTGTTAAAATGCACAGAAATATATGACTGCTTCACTATTTAATAAGCTTTTTAAAAACAAAACAAAAGAAAAAAAACCACAACAAACAAATACCAAAAAACATATGTATGTTTTGTCTCTTTAGGTTGGGATTATATCGTGAAGCCGAAAAACAATTTAAGTCAGCTCTCAAGCAACAGGACATGGTTGATACAGTCTTGTATTTGGCAAAAGTAAGTAAATTTGCTTATCTAAGAATGAAATGAAATTTCTTACTGTCCCTGAGAAGTTCATACACCAAAAGAGCTGAATATTGAGGTTGATACACTGTTAGGTTTAATAGTGTGTGGTCTTTGTATAGACCTGAGGCAATGCATGCTAACAGTTGAAACTGAAGTCTGTAGTTTATGAGAAGATTTTGGATCTTCCAGATTTCACACACCAAAAAAAGAAAAAATCTCCTATGTTACCATATTCTTTTCTCTAAACTCCAATGAGTATTTTATAGATAAGGAATTATTGGTGTTCCAATATGAAGAACAGTGTAGCTATATGTGGTCTCCTAGGAAACTAATGCAATAAATCAGTAAGTGAAGAGTGATGCTCAAAATCCTAGTTTCACAAGCAAAATCAAAACAAAGTGAGCTTAAAGGAAACAGTCAAAGACCTTGAAACAGTGTGTTCTGTCAAAATAAAGGCATTAAAAGCTTTAAAAGAACAAGTGGCACAGCTAAGCCTCAAAATTACTTGTTTATCAGGGTACACATCAGATTCTAAACATTATCTAAAACATTCAAGAAAAGGTGGCCTGTGAGAAACCAGAACTTTGTTTGTTCCTCTTGTCCTAGAAAAAGATAAAATTAGTTGCTCTTTATCAGCTTGCTTTATGCCAGCTCTCACAGTTCTATCCAAAAGTCATCACTACTAGTGGATAATTTAGATACTCACATTATGATACTTGCTTTACCTTTACATTTCCTTAGCAATTTATGCTTTGTGTTTAAATTATCATCATTGCTCTCTGGAGACTTGTCTTCAATACAGCAGTTGGAGTTACTTTACTCAATTAAGGTTAGTAATTTCAGATCTCTGTCACTACCAGGAGTCATTCTGCAAAACATGAGTGATTAAATTGGCAGAGTAATTGGATTAACAAACAGTGATTTGTTATGGGAGATATGCATCCCCCCGCATCATTACTAGCTCAAGTAAGAGCTGCATTTGAACTTCCACCTCCCACTCCATACACAAGCTTGCTCAAGAATAAAGCATCGCACACCATGATGTAGTGACTGTGGGTGGACAGGCAATAGAGTAGGGCACTGAGATGTAGTTAAATTTGACAGTACTGAAAAGATAAGACTTCAGTTAAGCAGCCATTAAAAAGATAATAGGATTACATAAAGTTCTGTGCCAACAGACTGATACCACGGTACCAATTAGTTTTCTGTTTATATTCATTATTACAACAGTTATCTGTTTGTTTTTTTAAAAATATTTTCCTGAAAACTAACTCATCCTTGAATTGTAATGTATGAAAAGATAAAAGACCAAAAGAAAACTAAAAAATTAAGAGTCTGTAAAGAATTCGGGGCCACCGACAAGTTACTTACAAAGTATTTCATGACCCAGTAGAGCTGGAAATGGTCTATTTTTATCAGAGATAAGAGAGATACCAGAAAGAAAATGGAGCCCTTCTGCGTTTAGCATCTGAAACTTAATGACTATAGCTGCAGTACTCGCAAAGAGTAGGTCTCCCCAAAGCAGTGGGAGGTTTCCCCAACGTTGGAAGTTATCCTGCCTATCTTCTAATTTCTTTTGCCCCTTATGTGGACAGCAGCTCTACAGTCTGCAGAGATGTTGGACAGTGTGATATGCCACTGCGTATGGAAATTATGTAGTAGAGTACTGTGGCTGTGTTGCCTTAGTGTAATATTTGCACAGAGGATCCGTAGTGAGTGCATCTTTGGAGTTGTGCTGGTTTTGGCTGAGATGGAGTTAATTTTCTTCATAATAGCTGGTATGGGGCTGTGGTTTGGATTTGTGCTGGAAACAGGATTGATAACACAAGGATGTTTTAGTTACTGCTGAGCAGTGCTTGCACAGAGTAGAGGCCTTTTCTGCCCCTCACACCACTGCACCATTGAGGAGGCTGGGGGTGCACAAGTAGTTGGGAAGGGACACATCCAGGACAGCTGACCACAACTGACCAAAGGGATATCCCATACCATGTGATGTCATGCTCAGCATATAAAGCTGGGGTAGAAGGAAGGGGTGGAGGTTCTGAGTTACAGAGTTTGTCTTCCCAAACCCTGAGTTTTCTCACTTTTACTCTTCCAATTTTCTCCCCCATCCCACTGTGGGGAGTGAGTGGCTGTGTGGTGTTTAGTTGCCAGCTGGGGTTAAACCACAACAGGGGTGAACATCCAGATGAAGAAATGGAGGGAACTTGAATCATAATGCTCAGAAAATATATCAACAAGAAAACAAGTCACTCACGTAGGTGGTATGTAGGAGTAAAATAACCAGCCGATGTTCTTCTTAATTAAGAAGTCATACATAGTATTTTCTTTCATCTGTGTACTTTCCACTGAAAATCTTTACAGACTAATTTAGTTGTAGGAAACTGTTGCTAGAAGAAAATAAGGGTTGTGACAGTCACAACAGAGACAGTTATTTAAAGTTTAAAATTTAATGCAGACACAAAATCCATCAGAAACTGCTGCATGGTTTATAAATTAAAACTCTAGCAAATGACTTGATCTGTTTTAAATGCAACTTGATTTAAAATATATTCACTGATGGGGTCATTAGTGCAGTCCTAGTCCACCAAGTACCATACCCCTGCCCAAAAAACCCAAACCCCTCATCCTTTTAATGCTTTTCACAAGAAAGAATTTTTTCTATCTTAATACAGGAAATGCAAGTGACATTAGCAAAATGACTGGAAAAAATTGCCTGGGTTTTTTAACTTTTTGCCAGTGATCAACTTGAGATGGAAAAAATGCACAAATGGCCTTTAATAGGAAGGAACTCACAGTCCAGAGCTCTTTGACAATTAAGAACTTGTCACTTGAGTGGTCATAAGAAAGAATTCTTTGCAAATGTCTGCAGCAGTCTGTATCTGTAGGGATGCAAAAAAAGAGCTTATGACTTTGGGTAGTATTTTGACTTTTGGCACTCAAAAGTCCATGAAGCTCAAGGGCATAGGCAGAAAATGTGTTTGGAGGTTTCTCCGGGATTCAGTTAACACTGATATTTTTCTTACATTGCATCACAAAATGTTTGTGTCAGGACACCAGCCACAGATTCTTTCCCTTTTTAGTCATATCAAGTATTATCACTATTTAATGTCATATTAAACAGGAGCACTCAAAACACTTTTCCACTCAGTGGGAGACAGATGAGTCACTCTAGCCATCTAGTTTCCCAAAGTAGGCATGCGGGGTTTTTCCCTTCGCTGTAGCTGTGTTTACCGTACCCCACAACAGGAGTGCTTTACGGTTGTACTCTCAGAGAGCTGCAGAGGTGGTCTCTATCAACACGCTGATGTCCTCTGTCCAATTCTCACACAACGTTATCCACATCACACATAGTCATTATCAACACAGAAGCCAAAATCACAGGGACTGAACTGCCCTCTTTCTGTTACGGGATTTTATTGTTTGTGACAGGGGAGGTTGGCAGAGCAGTAAGGAAATTTGAAAGTGTCACTGCTTTGTGCAGTGCAGCCTTATTTGACTATGTAAAATATTTTGGTATTCCGGCTCTATCAATCTGAAGATCCAGTTTTTTCAAGCCTAAACATAAGATTTAAAATATATATTAAACAGGAAAAGACTCAAGGTGATACCTTCACCTCAGTGTCAAAGTATATTATTTCGATATGAGGATAAATAACAAGGTACTTTTTTGGTTTATTAATAATGTACAGATTAATCAATAATGTCTAGATGATATGCATGCAAATTTAATTATCTTAATTAGTCTATTTTATCTTCATTACAATGATTTATTCAGTATTCACTCCATTATTTTCCCAGTATTATTCATGATCACAGCTAATGGTTTACTGCATAAAGAGAGGTGTCAACCCTTTTATTTATCTCCCTTGTTAAACAGCAGAACAAGTATAGAAGTCAGACATTTGACGTTTATATACACTTTTTATTTGCTTAGGTGTATTTGCGCTTGGATCAGCCTGTAACAGCTTTAAACCTTTTCAAGCAAGGGTTAGATCGATTTCCTGGAGAAGTGACTCTTATTTGTGGAATTGCCAGAATCCATGAGGTATGCCTCCACCACGTAATCCTTGTTGTGGCCAGGGGTAGCTGCCTGAGCAAGAAAAAAGAGCCAGTAAGAGCCAGTGGTTGAATGTAACTGCAAGGTCATCAAAAATTCATTGTATTAAAACTGCTGAAGTCGCCAACAGCCTGCTAGCAGGATTAAACAGCAAAATAGTCTACTCATCAGCAGGTCTTTATTAGCACTAGGTGTTACTGTTAGTTTCTTAAGCCAGTGAGAACAGTTGGAATGTGAATGTTTGTTAGTTGAGGAAGTAGATGTTATTTTAAGTAGGATTTGTTTTAAAATAGTTTTATTTTAGCTTGGCAAGCATGTGTTTTGTATTTTAAAAGTGTGTATTTTCATGTCATGTCGAACAGTGGACTGGTTTTCACTGAAAGTTGGTAATGATGCTGTTCCAGAACAAATGTTTTAAACAAAGTCATGATTTTTTTTTTTTTTTTATGTCTACATTCATACTTGGCATTCTTTCCTCTTCTCGTCATTCTCATCTAACCCCTAAGCATTAATCCATTTTCATATTAAATCCTTTTTGTCCTTCAGCAAGGAAGAAAACAGCTGCATAATTTTTGGAGGCTTTTCTTTCTGAATTGTTAAACAGTTTTTAATATGGATATTATTTTTCAGAACCATACATGACATTGCATAACCCTTTAAGGAATCATTAAAGAGCTGCATATAGTTGTCAGGACCTAGTTTTGCACTGACACCCGAATACAGGATTATAGCTTCATTGGCAAAGATTTGTACTGCAGCACAGGGCTGTTCTCACATTACATAGATGCAAATGGAATATATGCACCAGACATCTTAATCAGAGCTTTTCTTCTCTGTCACTACCTTTTGACAGTAGGAAAAGTTGTAGACCTTTTCTGGTTTTAAAGAAACCATTATTAGTGGTTATTATTAACTAACTTAAGGGACTGCTTAGTACTATTTCCTTTAATCACAGGAAGTACATTTTTTCATAGCTAAATATGCTGCTGAAGTTAAATAGAAGCTTATTCCTTAGTCATGTCGAGAGTACAGTGTATCTACAGCACACAGGTGTTCTCTAAACACAGAAGTGTGTTTTGATCTTCTAATTTATTTTCTTCTGTTGTGGGGTAGAGCCCTCTGATGACTTGCACTCCTCAGAAACAGTGTAATGTTCAACATTCACCCTAATTCATCTTCCAAGTAGCATACATCCAAGGATGTATTTTTATACAATACAGTTCTCTTAACTGGCATATCCTAGCTGGTGCAAGTTTTGGTAGTAAACTGATGATTACTATTTTCAAAGGCACGTAGTAATTCTTCTGTATTTTCATTTGTGTTCAGAGCAATTCATGACTTTCAAAACATTGAAAAGAATTGAAACATTGGCTGGGGAAGTAAGTCTACTGTATGTTACCGTACTGGGAAACCGACTGCACGGTACTGTGTATCACAAGACGTTGTGCAGAAAGTAGCAGATGCCTATTGCACGTGCTAAGCTTCTGACCAATCTCTTTTTCTAAAAAATAAAAGCAGCCATGGCATAGATTTAATAACAGGTACAACTAGCACTGATAAATAAATATGCATTCTTCTCATGGATGTGTGTCGCTTGTGAAGATGCCAGTCGGTGATGTTGCATTGTACAATCAGAGAACTGACAGCATACATAATTAACCTCAGTTAAGTACTGTATAGGGCATAGATAAAGCACTCAGTAGACTGACATTTTAATAAGTTTTATGATGAGAATCGGTGATAAAAAGTAGAATTAACCTGATTTTTTTCCTACTATATAGGAAATGAACAATATCTCCTTGGCTGCAGACTACTATAAAGATGTCTTAAAACAGGACAATACTCACGTGGAAGCCATTGCATGCATTGGCAGTAACCATTTTTATTCAGACCAGCCCGAGATAGCCCTGCGGTTTTACAGGTATCTACACTTGTAGGAAGGGAGGGGGAACTGAACACATGGGAGGGTAATATGAAGGGTTGAGTTCTGTAATGCTGATAGCAAAAAGGAGATTGGCGTGGTAGGATGATTGAGTATTTGCACAAATATCTTCATGAAATCAGCATAACAACTTACATATCTTCTCAGCCAGTGATAATTACTTCTCTCTCTTAAAAACTTGTCATCATTACATACGGAGTATGTAGAAGTATCAACAAAGGTCATCAAAACAGTTATTATTTGATTAATAAACAAGAAATTATTTTTCACTGCGTGAGGCAGTTTGAGCCCACTGGACCTTACTCTCAACTTCAGTTGCATTCAGAAGGCACATGTACTTCCATTGTAGCCCTTTGAAAGAGTAGTCTATGAAAAACTCCACCTGAAGTCATGAGCAGTTGTGACCAAAAAAAACCAACCCTTACTTCAACGTGGGCTGAGGTTCACCATGTTTCACTGAAAGAAAGAAAGAAGAAAGATCGTGTTGAACAGTGCTGCTTTCTTTTTATTTCAGTACAGTCAGAGCACAAAGGAGCCTGGCTCATGTTCTTAAGTCTAAGAGCAGATTAATTGAGTATAAGCACTGTCATCTCATTTCTGTTGGACCTGAGCTCTTTTATGCTTTAGGTTCAGAAACACAGTCATGCTCCAGACAGCAGCCCTCTTTTTCCCTGGCCCTCTTAGCGTATCTGGTTTTCCTACAAATATTAATAAACAGAATTTTTATAAAACATCTCAATTCTACAAGACATTAAACAACGTGAATTTGAATCAAAATGTGAGTTACACTTCAAATGTAACATTAATGTAGATTCACATACTAGATGTACTAGTACTGATTAGAGCAATGCTGAAGGACAGGAATCTCAAAAAATTGAAGTCTGAAGGGTTATAAAAAGTAGCTGCAACAAATTACAGCTTGACTGAGGTTGAAGGATTGGGAAGAGGAAATGGAGAAAGTCTGCAGACAGCTCTGTCTTACAGTAAAGTCAGACCATGTGTCACAGTCAAAAAGACAGAAGTTATGTAATTTGCACAAAGACTGTTTTGCACAGCTTTGATTCTACTCATCAGAAATGCCCTGCACTGCCCTTCAGGAAACTGTACCAAGTGTAAGACTAATGCTTGGTTATTACACCCTCTCAGAACAGGGAGAAAGGAGGAGAGAACTTGGTCATTTGGAATAAAACTCTTATTTGCAGTTAATCTAAAAAAATAAATATTTTCTTTCAATCTAGACGGCTCTTACAGATGGGTGTATATAACTGCCAGCTTTTTAACAATCTGGGCCTTTGTTGCTTCTATGCCCAGCAATATGACATGACACTATCTTCATTTGAACGTGCGCTGTTTTTGGCTGAAAATGAGGAGGAGACAGCAGATGTGTGGTACAACCTGGGACACGTGGCTGTGGTATGAAAAATATTAACAACCTTTCTGGAAAAATACAATCTTACAAAAACCAAAACAAGACTATCTGGGAAGGAGTCATTGCCTTACTTTGAAATATGGAATCCAGTAGTGTACTAGAGCACTAGACCGATTCTGTTGTCATAAAAATATGTCTCCAGCAGCATGTAGCAGACACTAAAGCACTATGTATGCCATAGTTGAGAAGGCATGTTCCTCTGTCTTACAGGCAGCTATAGAAATATTGTGTAGTTGTGTGATAAAGTTTGTTAAATTTCTACACTAATTTGCAGTCATTGCCCATTTTTGCAGATGTTCTTCCAGAAGTTGTATTAGATTTCTGTCTAGATGCCTGCCCAGAATAAGGTTACTGAAAAATGTTTTTGACAGCTTTCTAATAAGAGGTGTGTTCAAATGCTGATTATGATTTAACTTAAGTCAGAGAGAAACTCAGCTGTTCTTCTTGAATGTACTGCAATGGGGCTAAACACATTAATTTATATTGCCTAAAACAATAAAATTTAAACTGATGTGCCTGTAGTTTTCAGCATTTGTCACTTCTAATGTTTAACCTGATGCTCTATCAGTGTTGGTCATAACACCAGAGCATTAAAGAGTAGTTGGCTGCTCCATACAAAGCAATGAATCTCCCTTAATTTTTATCTTCTAAAAACTAGGCTTATATGTGCTCTTTTTTAGCCTGTGTAGAGACAGAGGGGCAAGGTGACTTCCCCTCTGTAGACACCCCTGTTTTTCTTACCCTACTACAGACAGTAGCAGATAGCATAGTCTTTAGAGGAAACTTTAGTCGTCTAAAGGTTAAATTAGATGAAGTTAATATCACTTGGAGCATGGAAGTTTGTGCTGGAGAGAAACGATTCTGTCTGGAGGAAGAATAAGAAGTAAAATAGAAGCTCTGGGAAGAAACGATACATGATTTTGATCAGTGTATTTTTATTGTAATTTGTATTCCATGCTAGTACCTGTGGGTGAAAAGATACTGCAGACAACAGAACAGATGCATGTTGTTTCCAATCTTTTGACAAATTAAAATACGATCTTACTTTCAGGGCATAGGAGACCTGAATCTGGCTTACCAGTGTTTCAAGCTAACGTTAGTCAACAATAACGACTATGCGGAAGCTTACAACAACTTGGCTGTGCTGGAAATGCGGAAAGGTCACACTGAACAGGTTGGTGTTGAACCTCAGCCTGAGCAGAATGCCTCCTTTGGCCCTTTTATACTTAAGAAACGTGTCATTGCCCTGAGGTGGAGACATCATAAGAACATCTAGCTTTACTGTTACAGGCAGAAAACATGGATAACTTCTGTGCATGTTTCCGTGTAACCTCCACGTTGTCATGCCATCTCGCGTTAAACTGCTCATTCTTAGGCATGTGGAAGTGGTTCATCAAAGACAAGGTTTACCGTGTCTTTGCAGTTGTTGAGATCTTTTTTCTAAATTGATACCCTAACTAAAACCCCTCACTCTCTAATTGTCACTGAAATTACTGTTTCGACTGTATTTGCAGTTTATAAATGTAGATAAGGTACTTTTGCTGGGTGGCACAAAGCAGCAATCAGATGAGCTCTTAAAAGTCTTTTTTTCTACAAGGAGATTTCTTTAGCGTTATATCCCAAAGCAGCAAGTTCTTGATACATACACTTGCATCAGTAAGCTCGGTGGTTCATCTTACCTAGTGTGAGTACACTAAGATGTATTGCGCTTAGATGTACAATTGGCACGCGCGGTGGAGTAAATGCATTCGTTTTTATACACATGCAGGGGAAGTGAATAGGCATTTGTTGGACAGTTTGAACCCCTGTGGGCTTATTTAAATCCTTATGGAAGCAAGCCTGTTTTGATGGATTCACATATACATCAGAGAGCTACAATATGATATAAAGACTTGTAAATACCTTTCTCAAGGGCAGATTCTCAAAGTTAACTTTAATCAGATACCTAATAATTACCGTGGAAACACTGAAATGAACCCAGCACTGGATGTTTCCAGTGACAAATAAATTTTGAGGTTAGTTTCAATTTCATAATCAGTAAATTTACAAACATTTAATTCCCAGGTAGAACTTAGGTCCAGTTGTGAAGGATGTGAATGCTAATAATTAGCACTGCAGAGCCTTTCCATTATAGTTTCCTGCCCATTCAGGTTGTTAACTTAAGATTTTTCCATTTTCTTCTTGTATCACTTGTATAATTCAATATCAGCATCATCATAGCAATAAAATTATGCACAGAAGAATAAAAAACTCTTCTGGAGGTGTATTGCTTATCTTGGATTTTCTTTTATTTCACAGTGTTCTTTCATCAGTACTGTTGCATGTACTCAGAGGTGTCAGATTTACAGAGTTTTAATAAGTTCTTAACTCTGCCTTCCCCAACAGTATACAGATACTTTTGTTTTTAAAAGATTGGGGTTTTTCCCCTGAAGTTCTCAATTTTTTACAAAAGCATGCACGAGTTGACCTTAATTTTGTCTTGGATTTACATAATGAAAATGCACACTCTGATATTAAATTTTTGATTAGTTTTTGATGCTATTATTGTCCTATTCAGAAAAAAAAAAGAGTTCATTTTATTAAAATTTTTGAGTGTGATAACTCTCATTTTTATTATAAAATTTAGGATTTCTAGGAAGCTTAAGACAGTGCTGTCAGGGGCAACAGATAAATACAGTGGGGTGTAATTTTCAATACTTTTTAAAATCAGTATATTCTGTTCAATGTTTAGATCTGAATTGCTTAATTGAATAAGTCCCAATATATTTTTTCTCACTCAACCAAGAGTCTTATTGATTTCAATGCTATTAAACTGTATGATGCCTAAATGTACGATTGATGTAACTCATACATAGTGGAAGATGGCTTTCTTAGTAAGAAAACACAGGATGATCTCTTGTAAGAAAGATGAAAATTGCATTGGATTCTTGTTACCCTCCCACCCTCACATATTTCACTTTTTTCCCCCCTTTCTCTACATAGGCAAGAGCTTTGCTGCAGACTGCTTCGTCTTTAGCACCTCATATGTATGAGCCCCATTTCAATTTTGCAATACTCTCAGAGAAGGTAATGCACTATGTTATTCTTGTAATCTAAAAATTGAGCCTTGATGGGGCAGTTGGGTTTTTATTATTACTACTGAGAATTCCAAATAGATATGACAAAAGTATACAGAGTGCGTGAACTCAAGGAAAACTAAAGTTACATTTTCATTTTAATACCTAGAAGCTTTGTCTGTAAAAGTAGTCATTCAAAAAATGTTCCATTTTTTATTCCTCCTCATGTCAAGTGCTGGGCATGGTGTACCTTGTTCTCCATACTCCAAGAAGTCAGGTGAAATGGGATATAAAGTTACTGTCTTGAAGCATCACTCCCATTAAAATCTCATTTCTGTTTTTTTCTTTTCATCCCTTGATGTAAGGGGGACATAACCCTGAGTTCAAAAGCCTCCATACTGGCTCTCTTTTTATTTGCTCCCTCTCAGGACCAGTTCCATTTCAACATTTGTGAGCATCAGGAATGTGCTGCACACAGTACGTGATGCCAATACTGCATGGAATGTGCTTGGATTTACAAAATTAGTTTGTGTGTTTCTTACAGGTTGGAGATCTTCAGAGGAGTTACACTGCTGCTCAGAAGTCAGAAGAAGCATTTCCAGGCCATGTTGATACACAGCAGCTCATCAAAGAGTTAAAACAGCACTTTGCTATGCTCGGATGAGGGTATTTTTTGTTACGTAACGACGGTTAGCCAGAGCAAATGTCCCAGACATCTTTCTGAAAATACTAGCTCAAAGTAGATAAACTGTACTTAATGCATCCCTGTGGCAAAGCCTGTGTTACATCGAGTAGCAGGAAAGGTTTAAGAGTCCTAATTAGTTTCTGTCATCTTAAAACATATCACTTATTAAAATGCAGCTAGAATTTGTGTTGCAACTCCATACAGGAATGGCAGGATACTGCCAGGATGACAACTTTGAAATAGTTGTCTGGGGTATGAGCAAGTAAGTCTCCATTTAATATTAATGAACATTTGAAAGGATTTTTTCCTGGCTTTTGTGCAGAACAAAGTGTTTTGAAATATACATGTGTAATCATCTGTCAAGTAACACAGAGTAAGAGTACTGCCTAGCTGGTCTTCAAAATTCTGATTGTATGCTTTCTTACTTAATGTTGCGTTTTAAAACTAAATACGTAAAACCAATTTAAAATACGTATGTAAAGCAGAAGTTCTTCTATTCCTTGTTGTACTGTATGAATTAAATAAATTCCAGTTGGCATAGTTTGTCTTGTTTGTTTATGTAAGGTAAAATTACATTCTTATTGCTATGAAAATCAGGGTCCGTGGTCTTAACCTATTTTGAAAGACTCCCCAGAACTGGTACAAAACAGCATAAATAATACGTGTGTTCCTTTTTACCCAGGACACAGTTTATTCTTGGTATCTGTGAGAGAAAAGGGTATTTAGAAGTTTGCAGATTCAAGAGCTAGTAATCAAGAACAAGGCATTGATTGAGTGGTTACCTGTGCTACCTCATAAGCACCATTGCTACGTAAATATTTGGATCATCTTAACTACAAGAGTACTGCTAATAGCAACAAGCACAGACTTTCTCTCTGTCATATACATTTGTGTTCTAACTAAAAGGGATAAATTTGCGTGATTTCCCAACTTGACCTTTTTAAAAGACGTTTAAGCATGGTAGGATGTGACGGCATTCTGAAACGGCACATCCTGAAACAGGCCTTTAAAATCTTTTCATGTTTCTCTCATATATCAAGGGATTATCTTGGCTTAGGGAGCATCCCTAAACATGCTTATGAATATTATGTCTTCCTTTTTACTCTTCGTTACTTCCCCACCCTCATTTGTATGGCGGTTGTAGCTGGTGAAGGCAGATGCTGGGGAGCTTAGAGAGGTGCACCTACAGGCTGCCCCACAGAGCCGTCTGTCGGTGACACAAACACCATCCCTGACGGGGTCACGTCATGGTGTGAAATGCAGAAGCATTATTGGCTGAATGGATGCAGCGTCTTTAATGGACATTCTATTTTTTCCACATTGATCTTTATGTTGTCGGAAATTTGTCACAGACTAATTAAGACAGAACTTTAATTAATCAGTAATTTTCATTACCTAAATAAGATTTTACATTCTCCTAAAAAGGAAGAATTTACAGGGGAGTTCCATCCTTTGATCTACTATACTTCAGTCTTCCCAGTTGACAGCGCTAAATTTAGGAAGGTACCAGAAAATAAAATGTTTGTTGTAGCAGTTCAGACACAACTGTTGAGCTTTTTTTAATGTCATATTATTCACTCAAAGTATTTTCGAAGTTGCAGAGTAAATAAGATTATTTCTACACTGACTGCCACAGAAACTAATCAATACAACTCCGGTTTTCAATCCACTGTCAGAGCTCAGTGGTTCCTCATAGGTGCTTACAAGTTCCCACTTACTGTGATCGCTGCTCAAGTTAATGATCTGAACACCTCTTCTTTTTAGCAAACAGTACTCCTTAGAACATAGTTCATGATTGTTCTTTTAATATTGAGGGATGTGTGGAGATTGAAAGGGAAAGGCGCCCGTATGGTAAGGAATTTACACAAGATGCTTGTGCAAATTAATTAGGAAAAAGCCCCACCCCACACACAAGCACACAGAGTTCTAAATAAGGATTAAAACATTTTTAGCTCTCTAACGTGCAGCATCTGCAAGCCATTCCAAATTTATCTTACGTGGTGTGTTTTGATTGCCCCAAAAGGCAGCAGCTATTTGTTTTGGTGACATTTCACGCCCCAAAGCAAGGGTAAAATGGTGGTTTTTTTCATGACTAGCACACGTACAAATTAAATCAAATGTGGTGACGAGAACAGCACCACAATGAAACAACAGATGAATGAGCAGGCTGTTTGTCGTGGAAGAATATTTTGATTTTGTTGTATGTTAATTAGGTGCGAGCTGCAACGAACAGATGAATCGGCAGGCCCTAGGGCAAACTGCCTTCAGTTAATTGAGGACGACACAGCGCAACGCAGAGCATCAGAATCTGTATTCATCTCTGCGGGAGGATCGTGGTAGGACGGAATGACCTTAATATTGCAAGCAGCATTTCTGTAACACAGAAAACATAACACAAACAATTTTTTAATCTACAGGGGAGATGGTATCCACGACAGTGCTGCCTGCAAGGAAGTTCAAAGCAGTTTGCTGGGAGCTCTTGAAGTCTCTATTTCCCTGCAGGAAAGATCTGTACAGTTTATGGCTGTTACCACCTATTCTAGTCAGTCTGTCAACCAGCCCTCTTGTTGGAGTCTTTCCGATGGATGAATCTATTTAGGAGTTGATATTGAAGGGTTAGGTCAATGGATTTTGATTGTTTGGCAAGGTGTTGTAACCACAGCACCAGCCACGAAACTGTGGCTGAAATGAATCAGAATTCACAGTTAAGGGTTGTGGATCACTTTGGCTGCAAAAAGCATCCTTGGGGGTGGTTGGACAGGACAGGAGCCGTTTGCTATTAGGTGCCAGTTCAGTCACTAACACTTTGGATAATTAACCAGTTTTGTTGTTGTTGCTGGTTTGGGATTTTTTTTTTTTCTTTGACTGCTTCCTATCTTTGTAGGCTAGAGGGAGAGATTTCTGGGTCATTCAGTCTGATCTCTAATATGACATAGGCCAAATGTTTGAAGCCAGGAGCTCTTTTTAACGAACCCAGTTTGTGCGTGACTAGCGATTACCTGCCAGAGCAGCAGCAAGATTGGGTACAATAAAGCTACAGCAACTGAATGAAAGATTTTGTACGTAGTCACTCTACCATGTGTTTGTTTTCTTTCTGATGGATGACTTCTAGCTCATTCATGTCCCTCTGCTTCACCTGCCCCCCAACCAGTGGGCTCCCTTTATACCCCAGTTGCTGAACTATCATTAGGAGCTCCTACAGCTGAGAAGGACCGTGGCCATTTTCATAGAATCACAGAATGGTTTGGGTTGGAAGGGATTTTAAAGACCATCTAGTTCCAACCCCCCTGCCATGGGCAGGGACACCTTGCACTAGACCAGGTTGCTCAAAGCCTCATCCAGCCTGGCCTTGAACACTTCCAGGGATGGGGCATTTTTTTTGCCTCCTTTAGACAGTCCCTGCTTTGCCTCTGTCACCAGAGCCGTCACTGGCATCTGTGATGGTTATTTTTGACTTAATACGCTGTTTCCCTACCATAGAGAGCATGAAATAGAGCTTAGAGAGCCCTTTGTACCAACCCACCTGTCTAAACCAGGACATGCCGTTGCTGTGAAAACTTACTGGCAGGTATCAGGTATCCGCTTCAGCAAGGGCAGAGCTGGACAGTCTGAAAGGCAGGTCCAAAATCCCTTCAAGTTAAGTGCAGGGGAAAAGCAGCTGCCTACCAGGAAGCTAAATAAGCTGAGTAAGAGGCTTCGTGAGATTCCCCCCCATCCCTCATCTACTCCAGAGGAAGTCCCAAAATTGCCATTTTAGCATCTTTCCAGGCGAGAACATTTTATGTTGCACACAGCAGTATAAATCGTGGGGCACAACGCCACTGTGGAATTGGACTCAAAGAAAGGGTGAGCTTTCATCAGAGGGCCGGGACGAGAGGCAGCTCACCCAGTTTTCTCTGCTTGTTGGAATTTATTTAAGGTCTAGGGCTGCTGCAGACTTTGAGTTCCCAGCAGATGCCTGTGTGTACACACACTAATTCTGCACTGCTGAGCTCTGCCGGCCACTGGGTAGTCCTTCACTGATGCCTCAGCCATCACCAGCAACAAGTGAGCAGATGGTGGATGTAGAATGCAAAATGCCCCTTTCTCTTTAAATAAAAACAAAACTAAGTTTCTCTTTGGGTCTTAGAAGGTGAATGAAACAAAAGCCAAAAATGTGATGCACAATGCGATTGCTCACTACCTGCTGACCGATGCCCAGCCAGTCCCTGAGCAGCGGCCAACTCCCCCCTGCCCAGCTTTATCTGCTGAGCGTGATGTCACGTGGTATGGAATATCCCTTTGGTCAGTTGGGGTCAGCTGTCCTGGCTGTGTCCCCTCCCAACTTCTTGTGCGCCCCCAGCCTCCTCGCTGGTGGGGTGGTGTGAGGGGCAGAAAAGTCCTTTACTGGTGTGAGAAACTGAAAATCTGCTGAGCACTGCTCAGCATTAACTGAAACATCCCTGTGTTACCAACATTATTCTCAGCCCAAATCCTAGAGGCAGCACTATACCAGCTACTCTTCCTGGTATAGCAGGAAAATAAAATTAACTCTGTCCCAGCTGAAACCAGGGCACCCTGATACTGAAATCGTAGACAGAGTTGTCTCTCCAGTCACTCTCCAACAGCATTTGAACTCCCGTGCTGGTAAGACACTCTGATTTCCCTATTCACATTTTCAGAGTTTAGGAGTGCTCAGGAGCTGCAAATGCTCAGAAGCATCTGTAAGCAGGTTATATCGAGGAGATACGTCACCAGAGAAACCAGTTTTTATTGTAAAACTACTGATTACCCATACCCTGAATTACACTGACTGACGGAATGATCTGGACAAGTACTATCCTTGCCTTCTTTCTGTTGGTTAGTTACAGCAGTTGCTTAGTGCACAGCCTTCTCCCTTCTTACGTTCAGTTTGCAAAGGGATCATAAAGGTTCAGCTGAAAGACTTCCTAGTTACTGTATCTGTATAGAATATGCAAAACCAAAATACCAAATCAATGAATTTATAGGAAAAAGCTCTCTTCCCAACACATGCATTATGTTTAATTGTATATGTGAATATATCAACCCATACAAATGGGTTTTTTTTCCCTATTTCTTGTTTGGTTTTTGACAGGTATTGCCAGTGAAACTGATTATATTGCTTCAAAGATAAGTGTTGAAGACATCAGAAATGAGATGCAAGAAGAAACAGCAGGATGCAAACCTTGCTCAGCGCTACGGAAAGGGCAAACTCGTTAAGAGCCAGGAAACTTGGTTCCGGCAATAGACCACCCCCAGGAATTTCATCTTATTTTCAGCTTATTCAGTTTACATAGCAATAAAGTAATTGGCAAGATTTTATATTTTAGCTTTGGTATTATTTCATACTACTATTGGTTCCATATTTTCCCAAGTCTGTGTCCTACAATAATGGCAAGCACCTTTAAAGCTATTATACGTGTTAACTAATTAATTCTTACATACAATAAATTTAGATGGCCCTAACTGAGGGTCATAAAACCTTCAGCCAAGGGACTGGTCTGTTTGCATACGACACACCACACAAAAGCTAATTGAGGAACATAACCCTAGACTATTTTTATACCTGTCAATTACCGTAAGCCATCAGTTGAGGATTCAGATAAAACCATGCTCTTCCAAAATATATGGTTGCTGACATTTGTTTTTTAATCGGTAGAACAAAAACAGACGCATGTATCTGTCAGAGCTTTTAAGAGTATATCGTTGGTTCTTCCAGAGATACTAATGTGGGTGGCCCAGCAGAAAAACTGTAGAATCTTCTGGCTTGGGCCTGCAATGGCTAACAGACAGGCTTAGAATGCAGTGTCATTACTAAGCATTTATTTATGACGGTAGCTACTTGGGTGAATACACAATTTGGAATTCAACATAAATCCTGGGAATGCAGGCTAATAAGCAGAGGACCACAAGCCATGCCAAGGTCATATATCAGAAATATCTGCAGTGTGATACAGGGATGTCTTTGCTACACATGTGCAAGACATCCACGAAGAGCGTATATCTTCAAATCATGCAGTAGCTGCAGACAGTGAAGGAAACCCCAAGAGCTCCTCAGACCCTGGTCTAACTGAACACTGGGAAGGATGGGTGGAATGGGAGAACTGTTTTGCAGGGGTACATGTATGTTTGCAAACTATAGAAAGTTAATGGTAAAAACCCGTGATGTGGCTACTTAAAAATGACTGGTCACATATACTTTGCAGCCATGCCTATGATAACCTTCATTATCTTTAGTAGCAGATGTGTATATGTTTATCAAACAAACAAATTTATTTTTAAGCAATTGCAAGCAGAGCTCAGAAACTTCCAAACCCCTGGCATTATGGGACAAGTCTCGTACTGTCTACCTGAACACAACATCCTCTTTAAAGAAAACGTGAGACATACTCAGCAATCTCAGAAAGTGGTTCTAACTCAGCTGATGCTTCAGATGCTCCAATGCCTTCAAAACCAAAATAAACCCCAACAACACCAGAACAGATGCCTTTCCTGTTAGATCAAAACTTAAAAACCTTGAAACATAGCCTGAGTAACGACAGATATTTGATTTTGAAGGGGAGGGAGAGTTGTTTCATGGGGTAGCCCATGACTCCTGTCACATCATCACCTGTAACTCCCTGTCATGTTATCTTGGTGGATCCCACTGTGCTGCAACATACACCAATGACACGACGTAAAGTAACATACACTGTTAGCAAATTCCTTTCTTGCTAAATACCTGTCACTTCGGGGCAAACAAGGTAACTGAGGCCCAAATCTCTCGAAGGAGGAAGAGTAAGAGAAAAGCTGCCAAGTGTTATTTGGATTGGAAACAATATTCTCTCGTTATACTATGAGGCAACTCTGGGTCTCTTGGAGATTTTCACCTAGCAACACAGCCAACTTTTCCAAGATTAGGTTCTGGTGCAGCACAATAACATTTGTAACTGTCTGCCAACAGACAAACTTTACCCACACAAGTCCATTCAAGCATCCTGAAGAAAAGTAAATTTTCTTGTTACATGGGACTCTTAAGACGTACATACTATACTCCTTCCCCCTCTGGGAGTCCTCTGGAGCTAGATACAGGAAAGAGGAGTGCTTCTTTTCCACACATATCCTCAGCAGGTAGTTGGCGGTGTGACTCCCATCAGTTGATTGTACCTGTAGTAGAGCAACTTTTTTTCATCAATCCTGATTTCAGGGTTCCGTACCAATGTTTGTACCATACTTAGGAGATGGAACTGCTTACAGCAGAGAAACAGTAGATACGACAGTTCCTCACAGCTGCTGAGAAATGACAGCATTCTCAGGCTGACTACATCTCACCGGGAAGGAAGGAGGGACCCAACCACCCTGTGATGTTCCCAACCAGTCAGAGCTGCTCTTACATGGATAAGCTTCAGGATGAATATAGCATCTCCAGTCAGGAGCTTTAAGCAGCTGAACATACACTTGATAAAAACCTCAACAGACAGCCCAGGACATTGTCTCAAGGCTTGTCTTACCTTTAAAAGAAAGTGGTTGAGCAGACGTGGGTGCCCCAGGGCCTCGTGTAGCTCCCAAAGTCTCGGGAGGCTGCTTGCTGCTTCCCTTGGCTGGCACACTGCCACCTGTGAGATAAGGAAAGGGAGCTGTAACCCTCTCCTGGGAGTTACGGCGGGCTCCGTGGCTGGAGCAGGCTGGCACATGATGGCTGATGTAAGAAATACCTTTAGTTTCTGGAATAAGACTTGCAAAATTTAAGGTTGTATTCTTAAAAGTGAGCTGAAAATGGGAATCATTCTGATCACTGTGAAATCCACCTCTGGATCAGACCTCCAGCTCCTAGGCAACCTAGGAATCACTAAGGAATAATAAGTGTGGTTTCTTCTCTTTTCTCAGTTTTTGTGACCTAGTTTCGTCTTTTCTCTCAGGATGTGTTCATCCTGCCATGCCGCACTTGCACTCTCCATGACTCTATGTTCCGTTTCCAGGCAGTTTGCTCTATATGACCCCAAAAGCATTCCTTTCCTCCTCCAGCTGCTGACGGCAGAAGCCTGGCTTTTCCCAAAGAAATGCATTCCTCAGACAAGCTTCATCTCCCTCTGCTCGAGCTGTCCCCGTGTCAGGTCAGCTTTGCCACACGTCCACCGATAGCTCTGCAAGTGGTTCAGGTTGGGCATTTGCCTGAAGAGAAACGCAGAACCGTCTCCTTTGGTTGGGCTTGTCAGCTGGTTATTTGGGTTTGTCCTGTGCGAACATTTTGAAAGCAAATTAAATTTCATTTAATTGATCATGCTGACTAAAAGGAATGTCACCCTTTTCCAGCCTCATAACCTCTTTTAATCTGCTGTCCTTTGCCTGTGTTCTGGAGGTTTAGGAGAAGATCGCAACAGTAGGCAGGAGCAGTATTTTTTGTCTGTCTCCACTGCCTCCTGCTCTAACACGCTGCAAACTCCAGAACATTTAAAATCTCTGCCATTTCTAAAATGTATGGTGACAATAGAG
Source organism: Eurypyga helias (assembly GCF_000690775.1). Classification (NCBI taxonomy): domain Eukaryota; kingdom Metazoa; phylum Chordata; class Aves; order Eurypygiformes; family Eurypygidae; genus Eurypyga; species Eurypyga helias. Next base: position 23,790 of record NW_010239252.1, read on the forward strand.
ACTGCTTAGAATAATCTTCCCTGAGATGTTCACAGCAGCGTGAAAGGGATGAGGTGTGAAAGGGATGGAGAGTGCTTTGAGCAGTTACACATGGGCCATGTTCTCAGCACAGGGCAGGTGGGAAGAAACTCCAGTGGCTAAACTCCTGGGTGATGTTGGAGGAAGGTAAAACAGCAGCAGTTCCGAACAGAAGTCAGCTGTCGTCATGGTGGAGATTCCTGATTTACCCCTTTGCTCTCTGGCCGCACACAGGCTCCGTCCGGCTGCTGGCTTTAGCCCTTTCCCCAGCAGCAGCAGCTCCTGCGCCGGCCATCCCCCGGCACGGGGCAGAGAGGGACAACTGATGGAGCAGCTGCCCGGCCAGGGAGCCCCACAACCCACACGAGCCCTGGACAGTGGAGCTTCCAGGTGTCGTTCAGCTTTTACAGCCATGGGGTGGTGTTTTTCACCGAGCGCATTCGGATGTACGATTTAAATGAACGCATAGGGTTTCCCAGGCTTCTGCCATGGCTGGTGTAGCCACAGTGTCCATTCCACTTGCTGTTCGACAGCTCTCATGTCTCCTTACCTCGTGCCAGCCAAGGAGCGTGGATTTGTCTGAGCTCGCTATCAGGGTGATGCGGCTGAGTGCTTAGTGTCAGCTGGGAGCAGCTGAGCATCTCTGCTCCCACTGAGAGCAACACATGCTGAATACGCTCAGCACTTTTTCTGATACTCTTAGCACCTTCAACCTTAAAATAACTACCGTCTTGCACTATCCAATATTTCCTATCATTGCATAGTGGCGTGGCATATTGCCTCTTTGACTGTCCTATTCCCTTCCTTCGTCCCTAGGCTCAGACTGTCCGAAAGGAACGGGAGCTGAAACATTGGTGCAGGGTACAGTTAGCGTGCCAGCCTTCTCACAGGTTAATGGCTGTGAAAAAGCGCTGGGGTGAGCCAGATCCTGCCAACACTGCCGGCTGAGGGGCGTTCATCCCAGCTGCCCAGTGCTCCTCGAGCAGCAGCGCAGGTATGACTGAGGGTCACGGGGGATACCTGACCCTCTAAGAGCTGTGTGAGGCTCTCCTGACAAATTACTCAGGCTTAATAAGGAATATCAGGCAGCAATCACATGTTGGGATCATGCAATTTGGTCTAGTCGTTAGAAGAGGGACCTGGAAAGGGGAGAACCCACATCCCAGCCCCAGCTCATGCTCCCAGCTTCAGTGCATTCTGCTTTGCTGTGCCTCCGTTTCCGTATGCATAAAATAAGGCTAATGGGATTGTGACTGCTGTTATTTTAATAATTTGAAGCCTTTTCTGTCAGCTGGTCCCATTTTGCAACGCTGGCACCTGGTGAGCACTGGGTATGCTGCGTGAATAGTCCTCCTTAAGTGGTGATGAGAGGCAGAGTGCAGGGAGGTGACAGGACTGAACTCTTAAAGGGTTTTGTCTCTCATTTCCCTCAGTAACGCTCACAAGCACAGGGAGAATAAAAGCTGTGCAGGCAGCCGGAGCGCTGCGGGCGCGCTGGGCTCACAGCACTTCTCCTCCTCTCGGACAAAGGCAGCATCTTCCCTCGCCCGCCGTCACCTCCCATTAATGTCAGGAAAGTTCACTTGCTGCAGCTTTTGCAAATGAAAAGCTAATATGCTCGTGAGGAGGGAGAAGAGGCCGTTTGTTTGTCTAAGTAAAATAATGCTAACACCACAAATGGCAAGTCAGGATTCAGAAAATAGCATTTCTTTATAAATCATGCAGGAGGTCATCTTCATTTTATTTATTCACAGGGCCTGAATCAACAGCTGCCGGGACAAAGATATTTAGAGAGAACAAACAAAACTGAGGCTGTTAACACTGGACTCCAGATGCAAATGCAGAAGAAAGAAGAAAATGTCAAATCTGCATAAACCCTGGATGGCTGGCTCCCTGATGGCTCTAAAAATACCTCTTTTGAATACCATCTTGTAACTACAAAAAAGTTGAGGTAACCTTTTCTTATTTCAGCAAATATTTCCCTTCTAATCCTAATGTCACTTTTCACTTGGTAAAAATGCAGTCAAATCCCAAACCTGTACATCATTCTGTTGTTTGGACCTTACATCCATTCTGCTTACTCACAAAAACATAAGTGTTTTCTTGCCATATCTGTATTACAAAATATGGAATAGATAGTCTATTGTTCACTCTGGAGATGTGCAATGCAGAATGGCAAAATAATTGCTGGTAGAGTGAGAAAACTCCTGACAAGTGATTATTAATGATGAATTCTGATGGAGTAAATAAGATTGTTGCTAGAAAATGAGAAATGAAGATAAGAAAAAAGCATATTGCCCTAGAGGCAAACTGCGCTGCCTCAGGAACTTCTGCTGTCACAGAGACACAAGATCTTTGTGAAGATACAAAATAGTTCTGTGTCAAATAAATTTTTCGTATGGCCATTACTCATCACAGATTTCCTCTCTTCATGCTCTTCCACATACACGTAGAGGTAAGAGTCAACTATTCACCAGATTATTAAGAATATCACAATATTCATTAGATCTTCACACAGTCCATTTTATGGGCTGTTTTTGTAGCATATTTAACCCTAAGTCGGTAGAAGGCCATGGGACAAAAGTTAACATATTTCCTATGAAAAGGATGGTGCTTTGAGGAAGGACACCGTACATTTAGTGCAGGTAAAACTCACGGTTGTAAAATACACAAACCCTCATGAGAACCAGAGCTGGAGTCCAGACAGCCTTTCTACAGCCATCCAAACAGCAAATCACCTGTTTGCACCGCCTGGATCTCACCTCCTTGGAGGAAGCCCACAGGTCCTAGGAGAAGGTGGGTGTTCATTATGATCATCCTTTTCCTTGACTTTCACCGCCCAACACTGGAGGCACCTCTTGCCCAGTGCAGGCACAACAGGCCTCTGGAACAGCTTAAATGAAAGCAAAATGAGAAGGAAGCAAGGATAATTTGCCAGGATCTCTATTTTCAGGGATTTAAAAGGAACAGGATCTTCCTACTTGTCTCTTTATCAAGCCCACCACTTTCTGGAGAAGTGTTTTAAATGCAGAAATTCATTGCCTCTTTGAAACATGACTAGATAATAAACACTAATTTAGGAGGAGGGAAAAAAAAGATACACGTTTAAAGTACAGAACCAAAAATAGCATTGTCTGCCCCCCGGGACCTCACTGCTGGTCCCTGCGCAAGGCAGTGGGCAGGTGCAGAAGGTACCGACCGCAGCGTACCGTCTCCTGGGCAAGGGCGATACCGTAAGGAAGTGTGGAGACGTGCTGTTCCACAGGGAGCTTGCCAGGGCTCAGTAAGGAACACAGTCACAGGATACCACGTGTACAGTGCGATTAGACTCTGTGTCCAGTGAGAAATAAAATAAGGGTGAAAGCAGGGAAAAAAGCATCATCTGCCATTTGCAAACCCAAGCAGTGCAGGGGAAAGGAGGGCAAGTCACGGTCTCTGGGGTTTGCGGGGCTGGGATACTCTAACCACGCCGTTCCCCGAAATGCTGCTTCCCACAGCACTCTGCAACGCAGTCTACGAAAGTGGAAGTAATCCGGGCTGGCCAGCTGACTTCAGCTCTGATAAAATCCTTGGTCGCGTTACGTGTAACGTTCGTGCTGTTGTCAGTCCGTGTGCCAGTGAATGTCATTGCTTTTTGCTGGAATGTACCATGTGAGAAAATCATCTGGGGCAGGACTTTAGGTTCCTCACGGGGTTGGGCAGCAGGTGACTGCTTTCCTCGCTGCATGTCAGCAGACCGGACGAGAGCTGCCCTGCTGCCTCCCGTCCGCACGTGGCACAGCTTCCCGTCTGGGCAGTCGCAGCCCCCCCGCCCGTGAGTTAAACCAGCATCTGTGCGCTGTGGCCTTGTTTTTTGCCTCTTCTGTGCAGCATCGCAATTTTTCAGGCTTCAGCAACAGTGACAGGATTCTCAGCGCCCTGTCACAGCGTTGCACTGCCAGGTGTCTTTTTGGCAATGCCGGGTTTCGGGATGGTGAGTTGAACAGCCTGTATCCCACGGAGTTAAGGATCCTGGGTCAGTGACTCTGTGGGAAAAACTGAAGACTCCATTGGGCCAAACTCCAGCCAAATTCAGGACAGACAGACAGTCCCAGCTCCAGGAGCTGAAAACCTGGAAAGCCAAGCAGGATGCCTGCCCACCTTACCTACCTGGTGGAGAGCCCTTTGGGAAAACCTCCCTGGTTCTATCCAAGGGGTGTCTACATGACTTTAAACATTTCACTTCTCAGTGTCTCAGGTCTTTGCTCACAAAACCACCGTGGCATAGTTCCTTCACCTACATGGACTTGGGAAATCAATTATAAATGGCTTTGAGTTCATTATCTGAGAGGAGCCATAGAAGTGTGACTGTTATTTTTAATAATGCATAAGTAATAATTTATTTAACATTTCTCTGTATTCCTCGTCAGGTCCCTGCACCTGACAGCACTTTCCTGCTCTGTCTGCAAGTTGTCTCATGAAAGTTGACAATAAGCTGCAAACTTTTTGTGTTGTGGGGTTGGTTGTTTCAGAGTTTTTTTAGGATAATGCGATACTGTGTCTCAGAATAAGATATCCAGTTTAAATGAAATAGCATATGACAAGAAATGAAAGGAATCAAACAGCTACTTTGTAAACATAATCTGTTAAATCCGGTAACTAGAATTAGCCTTATTTCTCTGCAGTGAGTTCATGCTGTGGTGTAACCAGGCCATGGTGTCTGGATGAAGCTAAATAGACAGTTTAAGCGTTGAATGCTGTGTGCTGCGCTGTCTGCAGCATCAACCAGTGGTTCAAAATGACACAAAAAGACAGTAACAGTTCATTTAGATGAGACTGAACTATACAAAAGGAAAGCATTTTTCCGGGTAGAAAAGAAACAAATAACAATGCATCCTACCTACAACCTGCATTGCAGGGATACATGCCTGGAGTGAAGCAGACAAATATTGAGAGTCTGAGGCATGAGGCACAGCCCGGCTGGAACGAGCTGGTGGGCTTTGCCAAGTCAAGCACAGGATGTCCTGAGTCAGCCACACCCCCAAAATCCAGCAACTACAGACAGAAGGCTGTTTGGATCTATGTTATTCCAGATTTTCTGGACCTTTCTGTCTCTTCAGTAACAGCAAGAGACAGCCTGTGGATTTTGTTTCAAATGGAATCTGAGCTTGTTCTCTCATTGAAGGCAAACGGCAGCCCCAGAGAAAAACCAAGGTACCACTGGGCTGGCTGTGCTAGGGTTTGCTGTCCTGGCACAAGAACAGGCGAGGCTGATGGCCACCCGGGCTTGGCTCAGGAGAAGCATGTGTGCCCTTCCTGGGGTTTCCGTGCTCACTAAGGACATTCCTGGGACAAATGCTGCAGCATGCTTGTTGCTGTTGCGTTTTCTCCATCCCGGCCACTCAGACAGAGGCAATATGGACAACCTCAAGAGTCAGTGAGTCTTTGTTTCTGTTTCCACGGATCAATGAGGCCAGCTCTTCTTCCTCAGCAATGCTGTAGGGACAGATAGAAAAAAGGGATATCAAGGCATCACCCCTCAGCACCACCTGAAGCGGGTGGGAAACTCTCGTGGCTCCGCAGCCTGGTGCAGCCCCCGGTGTGCCGGCTGACTGCAAGGGGAACAGGAGGGAGGCAATGTGCCAGGGGCCTCCTTGTCTCCCTGTGGCTTTTGCCTGGCAGCACCAAGAAGCAACGGGTTTTCAGGGAAGCGGTGCCAGGGTCCAAGAAGCAACAGAAAAAGGTTTCTGTCATGGGCAGACACGTGTTCAAAGTGATGCTTGAAGGAAGGGTGTATGTTGGAAAGGAAGAAACCACAGCCTCCGTCTCACTATCCGTTTGGTCTACGTCAAGGACCTTGATGGGGAGGGGCACTTAATCTGGGCTTCAGCCTCCCCATGAATGCATTGGTTAAACAGGGAGAAGGCACAGGGATAGGAGGATAAGCACGAAACAAATACAGCAAAACTTCAGGATTATGCTCAAGATGGTGTGAGGAGCAGTTCAAACAGATCACTTGTTACTGAACCCAAACCAAAATAAAACAACTAGAGAAACAGCTGTCCAATTTTTATTTCCTAAATGAAGACAGGTGTGGATAAGAAAATCAATGGTTGGGGGAGGGGTAAAGAAGCCACCTGAGTATGCACAGGCTACCAGTCTCAAATGAAAAAAAATTGCCATAGGTGACTATCATATATACAGTACACACATACATGGTATACATATATATTGTGCATAGATACTCACATGCCACATGAACTATACGCCCCTCCCAGGTTCCCACGACTCATAGGACATGTGGCCAGTGGATTGGTGAGCGCTTGTTAACAGAGACTGTGTAATTGAGCACTGCTGTACAAGTAACCAGCAAAATGCCATCTGTCAGAGAGCAGGCTGCCCCCTTATTTGTTGCATGTTCATTTGTCATCTGCTCCAATTAATCACTTGGACAACATCAGTGACAGAGAGAGATCTCCCATCTTCTCCAGATCTCAACATTAGCTCATACTGAGACCAGTGCCCTGCAAGCCAGGCTGCCTGCCAGGCAATGCCGCAGCTTGTCTCCCACTCCAAGCTGCTGCCCACCAGCGCAGCTGGTCCGACTGGGGAGGAGGCAGATCAGGCACGTGAGCTCGCATGGTGACGGGGACCTCACCGCAGCACGCATGAGGCCAGCCGCACGGGGAGCAGAGGCTGGGGCCAAGGAGCCAAGCTCGTGCCAAAGACGTGAGATGTGACATTTCTATACAGAAGGGACCTCTCAGGCTGAGGGATTTATTTCCTTCTAAAGAACCATTCAGCAAAACCTTCCAAATACTCTCAGGGAAGTCCTGCAGATTACCAATTATCTTATACATCAAAACATACCTCCACTAGCTAATTCCCCTCGGAAGAACGGTGCCTTTTGCCATTTAACCAACCCTTCTGCAGTATGACTGCACCCACTGCAACACCTGTCTGAGCACACCATCCATTGCTTAACAGTTTTTCACTTAAATAACATGTACCTTGTGTGGAAGAAATGGTGCAGCATACAGTTAAGAGCTGGAATGGAGAAGGAAAGTTGAGGCTGATATTAATAATAAGGTGGCAGGAGCTAAAAAGAAAACTATTGTATTACAAATAAACCATGTGAAAGGATAATGCTTTTCAAATTATTTTCTAAGCAAGGCTTTGAAGTTTATAAATTGTTTACAGCACAAGTGCAGTGGAGAATGATGTGCTGAAATAAGAAAAGCAAAGCACTGATTAGAGCATGGAAGGTTGCACTGGAGGTCATGGAAAGTCACTTTTATTTATCTACTAGTAGGAGAAAAGCAATGGACAGTATTCTGTGAAGCTTTTGGTTGGGGAGGGATTTTTCTTCTGCTGCCTGGAATCAGGGAAGGCATAATTTCTGTACTTAAGTCCCTAGTTTAGACACATGGACTTGCTGCTTCTGTCCCCTCCCTGCTCTCCCAAAAGGACTGCAGCCACCCTCTCTGTTTTTATGCTCTTCTTCGCCTTCACCATAACAGCGAATTCTTATCCAGCTCAGGGAGTTGGGTAAATATCTATGTACTATGCTGATTACTGTGGGGATGTAGCCTTTCACAGCCAGCTCCTCAGGAGCAACCTGAAGACAAATAATAGAAAAAGAAAGAACATACCTCAAAGAAGAGGAAAACCAACCTAGAAAACAAACAAAAAAAAAAGAAAACAGCAGCTGCCTTAAGAATATTTTTCTCCAATGTAAATGTAATCAGAGCTGCAACACCGTGTTCCCTGGCAGTCTCCAGCCCCCGGTAACTAAACCCAGGCGTAAAACCCTGCCATTGTTTCTGCCAGGGGATGGCAGAGGGCTAACAAGGGTCAGAAGTTTATGAGCAGCTGTGGCTGCGCTGGCACGTTGAGGGGAGCGTGTTCCTGCAGACACACGGCACTCCATGCGCTCGAAAGGTCACTGCAGCCGGCCGGCTGAGCACCCGCCGGGTGGAAAAGGGGCTGAGTGGGAGCTGCGGCGGGGAGAAACGGAGCACGGTGTGTGGGGAGACTGGGGAAGAGGATGGTGGGAGAGGGGCGGATGCAGAGGAGGGAAATGGGAACGTAATACCGGAGGGGAGCATCACGGGCTGGGCTGACAAGAAACTGGTCTCGCGCAGGCAGATGTTGCGTTTGGCAGGGCCGAGCAGGAGACAAAAAGCCTGTTTGGTCTCCCAGGACTGGGAAAAGGTCAGCAGCACAGAGGTCGTCCTGCCAACAGCACCGCTTAAGCAATTGCTTTCTGTCTGCACGTATTTTGGAGAGGAGGAAAGAGAGCGTGGTGCAGGGAAGCAAGCTGTGCGCTAGCTGCTGTGCCAGGAGAAAGGAGGCACTGCTCTCTGCTGTATTTGTGTCCAGGGAGAAACGCCCCACAGCAGAGTATTGGTTTAAAAGCCAGGAGAAACGCCAGGAGCTGGGCCCAGGCTGCCTGCAGCAGCCCGCAGGCTGTGACCTCCAGCAGTCACCCCCGTGTGCTGCCTGCGACGTGGCTGCCCATGCTGCTCAACTGCCAGACGCCCTCTTTGCACATAAAAACTTGACAACAAAAGCTTTTGACACCAATGACCACGCTGGTGGGATGAAGAGAAGATGCATTTGGGAATGCTGGCCCCTCTCCTGTAAAGGCAGAACAGAAAAACGCCGTTTTCTTCCACCCTTGGTTTTCATACTCCCCTACCTCCGAGCAAGCACGGTGCAGGCGGGAACTGCCAGCCCATGACACTGACTTCACCCTTTCTTTGTGCATTAACTCTCTGATATGACAGACTTAAAGAATCAAAGTCTCCACTATGTTGGAATGAGCTTCAGTCTCATCTTTGGCTTTTTCTGTGGTAATAAATAATTCTTTTTACTAATACCAGAGGAGTAATGGAAGGCAGAATGTCCATTATCTGTATGTAGGAGAAGAAAAGGGAGATCAGTGATCAACTTGATTGATCTGAGTATTACTGTTTCATAGCAAGCAGGCTCCATCAGCGCGTAATTGCCTTCACTCTGGAAGAGCCCTTGACTCAGCTGAGACTGGTACTCACTGTGCTAGGTACGGACGTCTATTAAGAGACAGTCCTTGTCCCCATGAGTCATCTAAGCAGATAAAACATTTCAGAGGCAGGGAACAAGCAGATCCCTGAGCACAAGGACTAGGCAGACCTGATTTCCCAAGGATATTTTTTCTGAGGTGACTTTTTGTATAGATACAGGTATATAAATTCTTGAGTTTTATCTGTGATTGGTATTCATAAAAAGACTGTCAGTTGAATCCTCTGCTGCCTAATAGTGCGTGAGATTCCACGCCGGCTCTTTCGTAGCCAATGCACTTAGAGTCAGCCTCCCGCACAGAACCACCTGTGTTTATCAGAGCTGTGAAAACATCATCTCTTCAGCCCATCACCTCTCTGCTAAACGTCACTGAAATTGGAAGTTATACCAAGAGACATACAGATAGACAGCACAATCATGACAAAACTCATTCCCACAGGAAAACAGTAACAAATTTCAGGTAGATCAGAAAACAGGATGACAGGAAATATCACAAAGTTTCCTCGACTTTTTTTTTTTTTTTTTGCTTTGCCTGCATGTTTGTTTTCTTATCTACATCCTTTGGTGACTTGGTGTTTCATAGCTTGTTTTTCTCTTAGTAGAACCTCCCAGTCAAACATCTGAAGGGCAGGACATCCAATCTGCATGTCATTATGAAAAAAGCCTGATATCTTATTGAATAGGTATCTAAGTAATCTTTGCAGATCAGGGCTCCAGAAACAGAAGGCAGGGTATTAAACTCTTTCAGGTATAAATCACTAAATGCGAAGGCAAACTTTTTAAAAAACCAAACCAAACAAAACAAAACCCAAAACAACAACAACAAAACAAACACCACCCCACCACTCCACCCCCCCCCCCTCCAAAATAACCCACCACCACCACCAAAAAAACCCCAAACCCACAAGTTTGCAGCTCAGAAGGAAACTGTCATCTACTGGAAAGTGATCTTTTAATCTGTACTTTGTCCAAGTCCAGAAGAATAATGGTGGCGTTGCTGGAGGTGCAGAAAATACAATACCAGACTAAGCCAGAAGCACTGGAAGTTGTCTGGTGGTAACTAATTGCATGCTTGGTCCTTTCTGTGGGTTTCCTTGAAGGAAGGATGTAGGTTGCACCTGGAAAACAGCAGCACTTCCATGATATATTTTGTATTTGTTATAAATACTCCAAACTAGGCTGTCTGGCATTTAGTAGCAAGCACCAATCACTCATGGACGACACAGTCTAATGCTTGAAAACAGATTTCAAGTTTTTGTTATCACTAGGTATCACTTTTAGGTGCTAGACATTTCAGTTTGGAGATCAGGTTTGGGATTTAACTGATTCTCAAGTGCCAGAGTGAGGACCACTGTACAAATTCTTAAAATAAGCTCAGGGATCTAGATGAAAGAAGAGAGAAAGGAAGGTCTTTGGCTTAATTACAGTGGCACTTAGCAGCCCTGCAACGTTGGGGCTGGAGTGCAAGGACAGGCTTTAGCACCTGCAGGCAATGTGGCGAAGTGCCTCCAATGGCAAACTCAGCTGAGAGGAGAGACAAGAAGCTTGGAAAAATCAATGGTGAAACCCCCAGAGACAGGAACGTGAATCCTACACAGCAGAGAAAACCATCTGGGGTCTTCCATGCATGTAGCATTCATGGTGAGACTTTGGGTAGAGTACAAGATATACCCAATGAGCGCAGGGTGAATTTTCTTGGCCATCATTAAGTATCTAAACCCAAAGAACATCTGCTTTCTGACATGTTTACACCAGGAAGATGCTTTTCTTTTTGTGAGACCATTTTGAGGTTTTTGCATTATGAGAATGATTGAATAACTCTTCCTGTATCTTTGTAATAACCAGAGGTACGGCCTTTAGTTCGCAGACCCCATGACACTAAAATCTGTGATCTTTTACATACCTCAGTTTCTCTACCTGTGAAACAGAGCTAAAATATTTCTCTCTCTTTGGAGACTTAATGTCTTAAAACTGAAAGCACTTGGAGATTTTTCAAGCAAGCCTTACCAATATGAAATTTTAATAAAATGAAATGGAATTAAATGAAAATAAATAGGAGAAACTTAACTAAATTCTCAGCTTCCTTTTGTCAACATGCCAAGTTTAAGCATGAAGCATCAGAAGCATTTTACCATACTTAGCATAACAATGTGTTTATTAATTTATCCAGTGGGCTAGCTCATGTTGCCACTGAGGAGTACATAATCCTTAGCTATTATTTAGAATCTTTATTCCACAGATGTCAAAATACATTAAAAATGCTGCAGTGCCTTTTGTCAATGCAAAACTTTCATTAACATGAGTGGAAGAAGGATTAAGCCCAATAGGTTTCCTTGAAATAAATATTTATTAATAAATTACCTTTTTTGTTCCACCTCACTGTCTTTCCGTGGTGTCACCACAGCATTCGCTGCTTGCTCAGGGGCAGTGACTCAGCCTTGCTCCGAAGGAGACGGCTCTCAGAGGCCATCGCTGTCAGGGTACAGCGGGCACCGCAGCAGTGACGGCACTGCGCTGCCTGTCGCCACCGAACGCGGCCTTCAAAGCCAACAGGAGCGCAGGCGTCAATTAATGACACAATTGCATTAGCGCCCTCTGAACCGGCACGCTCAGCTAGTCCCCCACTGAGCTCTGCTGTGCTGCAAAGACCTTCAGCTGGATTAGGCTTAACCAACAGCATTAGCACCGAGTGCGAAGCGGGATGCTGTTCCCTCCCACGTTAACCTAACACTGCCACAAAGTTCTTGCTGTGATGGCAGCATCTGCGAATCCTTGTCCAGGAAATAGTTTGGGTTACATATGGCTTCTTTTGGGTCAGTATCTGATAGCCAGGAGGCAACCCAGTGTCCAGGCTGAGAGGACAATGCTAACGCAGTGCAGGAGCCCCCTGCTCCAAAGCATCACGGCTCTGCAATCACTTGGTGCCACCACTTCTGCTCTGCAGGTGAAAAGCACCGCCTAGCCTCATGCAGCATGGAGGATTATCCTCCTGCCCTGCGTGGTGTCAGGGTGATGGCAGCTGCCCCTTAGACGCTCGCTTGGGAACTCCCACACAGTGTTTTTGCTGCCATACTCCCCATCCTCTGGATGCAGGATGTGACAGGCTCCGCAGCAGTGTGCTGGGGATGTGAACCACCTCCAAACTGGATTCCTGCTAGACAGCAGGCTGAGGAGGGAGGCAGTCCTCGAGGGCAGAAATGCTGAGGTGTCAGAAATCTTGTTTTCACCTCTGAATGCGGGCATTTCTCTGTAACCTGAGAGTGGTGTCTATGTAAGCATGGTATTCACGCCTCAGTACCACTTTGGGCTTAAACTTCTGAGCCACCTTTTTCAGAACAGGTAGCAGACTTGCTCCTTTAAAGCACAGACAATCCGACATTCATCTTTAGAGTCTCTAGAAAAAGTGGATGATCGTTCCCCACTCTTCCCTCAGCAACACTGTTACTGCTTTGAAACGAAATCACATTTAAATTTTATCCTGAACTCGGGAGAGCAGCTATCTGTGCTAGCTACGCTGGCCTACGCTTGCATGGTGCGCGGAGGGTTCAGCTGGAGAGATTCTGATTTCTAATACACGTGCAGAAGCAAGATAACTGTAGAGATGTCCAGCCATGCAATAAGGACGATATTTCAGGCACGAGCAGCAGCAGAACACCAAGAATTTTAGTAGCAAGAGCTTAAGGGCTTGTGACCTTTGAGTGTGGCATAGGCAATGGTTGTGGGGCTGTGCTCTTCAACTTCAGTGCTGCCTTCACCTCCTCTGAGATACGGGCCTCAGGATGTAGCTCAGCAGTGCAGACTCCAGTTCAGCTCGGGTGTAAAGCACAGGGTTGCCTCTCTGAGCCAAACGGAAGGTGCTCTTTAGCCTTATTAGATGGAGCAAGAACGTTGTTTAATGGTAGATTTTTTTTTTTTTTTTGCAACATCTCTAGTGTCAAAAGACGACTAAACTCTTCAGCCCTTGTGTCACGGGGTGTCTGGTGTCAGCCACAGAAGAATGAGATTTCATTTAATTCTGAAACTTTCTTTGGACTGCAGATGTTGAAGGTGCAATGTAGAAACGGCAACACACGTAGACGTTCTATTAGTCCATTTATTCACATGCTTTTCAACCCCCATTTCAATGCAGTTTTGGCTTAAATCAATATTGACCTAAGAAAGGTGATTTATTTCAGTAGCAGGTTTATCTATTTGATAGATAAACTGACAGCTGGGGCAAGCAAACATAACTCCAGTGGGACCAGCACGTTTGATGCTACTCATGGTAGTCAATGGGGCCTCTGAATGATTGCAAAGCGACCAGTGTAACGGGGCCTCTGGAGCTCGCCAATCCTGATTAACCTTGATCAGCAGGCAGGCAGGCAGGCAGAACTAAGAGGCCTTCATGATTCAACGTGGCAGAGTCTGACCTATTTATTTGCCTCCTGTGCAAATCCATGCAGAACAAATTAATGCTTAAACGCTGCATTTCCACCAGAGACATGGGAATCCAAATACAGCCTATTCTCTCCGAGCTGTTCCCAGAGTCCCAGTCTGGGACCACACACACCAAAAACACGAAGCCCATCTGAGCCAGAAGTCCTGGGTGTGTAGAAAGCTTGACATTAGTTGGCATTGGTTGATTGGTTTCACCAGGAAAGCCTGTATGGATCTAGAAAGATGAGGAATTTCTTCTGCTGCCCACAGTGCTGGGGGTGAGAAGCTGCTCCCCCTCCCCAGGCCTTGGCAGCGGCTGCAAGACGGCAGAGATGGGCACACGCGGGGCGCCGGAGGTTTTGTGAAGGGCAGAGGGTGGCTGCGGGAGGGAGGGATGGGGGCAGACGGAGAGTATTGCCACAGGGCGCCCAGACTTGCTGCTTGAAATGGCTCGCGTTGGGAAATGAGGACTCGTGGCATTTAAGCACCATGAATAATTTGGGAGGTGCAATGAAACAGGCTGCTCTCCACCGACTGCTATGGTGGGTGATACCTTGCACCGTGGGGCTGGGAGGAGGTTATGCAGCGAGGGGAAACCAGCCGTGAGCAGCACCAGCCAGAAAACGGGAGTCCTGCAGGTCCTGGCATCTGTCCAGAGAGAAGTGAGGTGAAATAAAGTCAAAAGAGACTCTCTGCGACTCAGTCCTTGACTTGCCCTAAAATAAACAGTTCTCCAAAGCTCCCAAATCAGACATTAGAAAAACCCCCTCCCTGCCAACAAAAAACCATGTATTTGTCTCCTTGAATTCTCCACGGTGTTTTTAACAGCTAAAAGCCTGAATATATCTTCACAGCTTTTCTTTTATGAACAATAAATCCCTCTCTAAAATATGTATAAACATGGAACAGGCAGCACTTTTCAGAAAAGGATTTTGTTTTTTTTTTATTATTAATGTTTTTCTGCACTGTATTTCGTGTTATTATCATATTAAATTCAATCCCGTATGAAACTGTGGAATTTCATATTTACCTCTAGGGTGTGCCTGCTTATTTTAAATCAACATACTGGCTTTTAGGTTTTATTGTTCATCTGGGAGCTAAGGTTTTCTTTGATCAACTGAATTTTCTGACTGAGCATATTACTGCTCCAGACTGACCTGATGATTAACAAGGAATATGTAATTGTAAGTATATCTGGAACTGTGAAACGTCTTTGCTCTTTGCATATTTTTTCATGTTTTATACAGAAATACATTAAAATGTAATTATTTTCTAATTAAACATTGTTTCATTTTTATAAAAACTGTCAGAGATAATGATCTTCAGATACAAACAGACAGAAATGATCTCGTTTCTCCTAAATCAAGAACACTCTAAAAAGCATTCATCCAATGGTAATGCCAAGGATTCCACACTTGTATTTGATAATACCAGATGCTGTAGAAATAACAAGGCAAAATCAGCCCCTGGAGAGAAGGAAGATTTTAAAAAGAGAGCTTATAACAAGCAGGAGGGACAGAGAGTTGTTTTTGAAACTGTGACCTTTAACTTTCTAACGTACCTCACTTTTTCCATCACTAAGTGTGTGACTATAATTCCGGATCAGCTCAGGTTTTGAGGAGAATAGCACCTGCCCTGGGAGCGTCTGCAGAGGGAGGAATACGCGTAGAAAACATACACAGTCACAGCTAAAAAATGGGACGAGCTGGGTAATTTATTCACCATCTGTGGTACAAATAGCAAAGACAGAAGACCACATCTAAATTTTCTGCCTGAAAACGACCGTGGGCGAGCATTTGGCTCCTGTTTAAATGCAATAACATGAGCTTTCTTCCTCCTCCTCCTCAGGTAGAAGCTGACAGCCGGCGCTGCCAGTTGTCGTTTGTGCTGCCCAGGGGTCTGCATCGGTGACCTCCATGTTACCCGTCTGTCCTTCACACCTTATCACGGGCCAGCATTGCAGCCCTCCTGCCCCTGTGCCAGTGGGCTGGGGGTGGGCAAACCCAGTGGGAACTGGCACCGGGGAAGGAGGGAGCACAGCTCCTGCTCACTCCAGCTGAGGGAGAGGGACAAAGCCACAGAAAAGCCCCAACCTCGGGGAGACCTTCCCAAGACAAATCCAGCCTTGAAGGGAAGGGGACCTTGCGCTTACGAAGCAGCCACCAACACGTGGGAGATGGTGGCAGCTGCCAAGGGTGGCACTGATGTGGCCATAGACGAAAGGCAGGCAAAGGCAGCTCCAAGTGCCATGTTCCTGCCATCGGCACTGCTGCCTGTGAAGTCAGAACAGCCTCTCTCTCCTGCACAGACCTGGAGCACACGGCTTTCTCCTGGGGCTCTCTGAGCTACCGGAGTGATAATGATGGTGCAGCGTCAGCCACCATTCAGACCTGCAGTGAGCAGCCGAGAGCTGGAGACTGGCACACGAGGCCAAAGGAGTGACCACAGGCAAACCGGCAGGACTGTGGGGGCAATGGGAACCAAAAAATGACCACTGGCACGTAGCTTTGCTCACTGACTATTCACACACGTTCAGGATGATGGAGGCATCTGCACAGAGCCAGCAGATCCAACATGGGACCTCTGGAAGACCAAGGGGGATCCTCTCAAGCATCACGGCTGGCACTGGGTCCCCAACTTTGGGCAATGAGTCCCGCACAGTCTTCAAACTGTTGTGTAATCTCTTGATCCCTTTGTATTCAAATGCCATGTTTATCCAGAGGCTGCTGCAGCCGCATACTGTACGGACTGAACCCCAACATCTCACATAGACAAGCATTTGCCAATCCCTTCTTCCTAATTTAATTCAAGGGTTACAATGCATCACTCTGCAAATAGGCCTAGTCCTACAAGCACTGACTGCGCTGGGAAGGAGTGGTGAGCACTCAGCAGATCTTTGGCTCAGGCTCAGCACCAAGTTGGTATCTCCATTTGATAATCAGAGTCTCCAGTTTCCACTGAAATAATTGTTAGAAATATTTCTATATTGATTATTCTCTTATTTATCTAATATTCTCAGCACCTTATAATTATCTCATGCTCTATTTATTTATTTCATTTTGCTTTTGTTGTAAGTGTAATTAGCAGCAAAGTTGCTAGCAACACCTGAATGTTTCTGTGGATACTGGAAAGACTCGAAATACTCTCATTTTCTAAAGAAATACTGGCTGAGGTGTATCTGGTACTACAGATGGCAATATATAACTTGCCAAGAGCACGAGTAACTTTTGTTTTGTTTAATTAGTAATTCTAACATGGGTCAGACCTGCCATGCCTGACTGACAGATGGTAGCCCATTGTTTTCCATCAGAGGACAAGATCGGGCTTTCGGTGTTTATAGGGAACACCACTCTATACCTGTCCAGAATTCTTCTCATCTGGGCTCCAAAGCATCCAATCTGCAAGAGCAGGGACTCAGATATCAAAGTGGCCTGCATGCATGGGCAGAGATGGGAGTGGGGTTAAAAAATCTGCTCTGCAATGATTAAGTGGACATTTCAGACCTAGTATCTGTATGTAGAGTTACATCACAAATGCAAATAACTTAAAAATTGGGTTACAGCTCTTTTCACAACAATTACATTTCCAACACAAGGGCATGTTTTCCACCAATAACCTTTCAACAGCTCCCATAAGATTATTGTGAATTTCCCCAACAGAGGATAAAGTCAGGCGGAGACACAGTTCACAACTGATATTCATTAGCACACCTTTTCTCAATTAAGCTGTTATTCTGAATGGAATCCAGCTGTTATTATGGAGACCAGACAACCATCACAGAGTACATTCAATTACTCCCTTGAGTATGCACACATGCTCCCTGTTACCTACTTGGAGCAACAGCTGGGGACCCTAATCCATCGAGGCTCATGCTGATACTAGTGGGTTCAACCTCTTGTTTCACTAGGTGTGTATTTAAGGCTGTATTTTTCTGCACAGAGCAGCTACCGCTTTCTCAGATGTGGCCTGAGTTACACACCATGGTGGACACTGGCTTCAGACAGATTGAGCAGCCTTTTTGTGTCCTGAGTTTATCGGTTCTTTTGGATTCAACAGTACCACATCTCCGGTGCTTATCAGCTTTTGGGAGGCTTTCACACGTTACCTCTCTGCACGAACTTGCCTCTTTTCAGCCTCCTGTTTTCTGGTAACTGTTTTTCCATCTATATGTGTGGGCACCCACAGAGACCATTCCCACAAACTCATGCAGAAATGACTTCTAGAACATGGTAAGGAAAGCAGGGACTAGAAAATACTCCTTCCTCCCTCTTGTACGTATACTGAAGTCCAGAGACAGACACCCTCAGCTGGAGGAGGAAATTCTGTCAATCCAGCTTGGGTGGGTACCCAGCTTGGGCTGAAAGTCAAGCTACTGCCGTTACAAAGCTTTAGGGACAGTCGGCCACCACGGAGGCTGGGTGGGGTCCATCTGCACACACCCATCTGTCAGACAGCCAAATGGAGACAGGAGAACTGGGTGAAACTCTTGGAGGGTCTGCAAGCTCATTACAATGTGTAGGTAACTTATCTCACAAGGTACTTACACAGTGTCTTGTTTGGTGTTGGTACATAAACTAATTTAAACTTGTCAGTGGCTGCAAAGGGCAGTGCTCTGAGCCTCTGAGTGAAAGTTTATTAAAGGAACTTAATGTTTCACTCCAGCCTAGGCTACCACATGTATTCTTTCCTTTTCTTCATAGCTGTAGTTGATAAACAGTGAAGCTAGTCATGGTAAGAACCACGTCTGTGTACATGCCTACAAAGCCCTAGTGCTTTCAGATGCTGGGCAAATGAAGGCTGCCATAACCCAAGCATATAAGGACATACAGGTCACATTTCTCCTCTAATATCTATATTTCCTTGGTTTTGCCTGCCTAAAATCAAAATTCTTCTGTTCTCCTAATTGAAGGAGTGTGCTTTGGCAGGGAATATAAATTGCATTTTCAGGTCTTCATTTGGACAGTCTTAAAATAACAGTCAGCCTTAGTCCTTTCAGAGACTGGATAGTGGGGATAGTTATAGTAAAACTGATTTGATGGGTTAAGACTGAAAAATTAGAATTTATATTACATTTCAAAATATTACTGTACAACTTTGAGATGCTGCCATGGCGACTGCAGCATTACCCTGCTTAACATGCACGTTCAGTCACTAGGTCTTCCCAGTCTTTCGGAGCAATTCAGTATCCTGGGTTTTTTTTCCTTCTTGTTGCAGCTTGTCTGTCTGATGGCTCAAATATTTGCGAGTCCCTGTCAAGGGAGAAGAGGCCTCAACACTTACTTAGCCATGGCACTGATGGTTTGTTCCCAAGTGTTCCTATTGTAGCTGCTTCTAAACGTGGTGAGAAAGAAAGGGGTCCTGACTTGCACCCTCCCTCTGACTCCAGTACAGACCATGGGCACTCAGTTACGTAAACAACAGAGAAGAAGATCCAGTTTACAAATTTAATAGAGGAAATATTGCACCCGAGGCTTCACCTTAATCTTCCTTTTACACCCTCTGAGTTGGCTATCACAGAGGGATGTGCGTAGCCAGCTGTCAGGCCATAACCTCAAGGCCAGACTTCTCCTTCCACTTCTTTTTCTCTCTGGCCACAATCCCCTCTCATCTTCTGACTATGATGCTCCAACTCACTCTTCAACGCCAAATAGTCATCGTAGCCTTTACAGTAGACTAATGCTCACTCTCCAGTGGCTTCCTGGCTTGGTCCTGGCTCTGCTCCGGACCTGGTGCTCCTGATGAGGAAAATACTGACATCCTCTCGTGACACCCAGAGCACAAACCCAGGGCTGGCAGCAGGGAGCTGCACCACAAGTCATGCAGACTGCCTGGAGAGGCACATGCACAGGTCCTGAGAACAGCAGGAGCAACTTTTCTCATATTTTCCAACCTAGCCCACTTTTGCCCAAGCCACAACGGCATCTCCCAGCCTGCACCCACCTGGCAAGATGTTTGGTTTTCCTCAGGGGATGTGATGGAGTTTTACAACACAGAAATGGACCCTTCCTAACAATGGGTCCAATACAATGAGGAAATAGGCAATCCTGTGGCTCAGTGTAAGATGTGTTTGTGCTTTCCATCTTGAATTTCATTTGACTCCTGTAATATGCAGTGTGCTTCCTCTTGTTCTTTTATTGCCTCAGCCTTCATTGTAGCAGAGTATTATTGATGTAGTTATTCAAAAAGTGGCCACATAAAATATCTGTCCTGTTATCATGCTGGTGCCAGTGGGCAACAACCATACAACCTCCTCTCCGATATACTTCCAAGCAGCTCAAAGCATATAAAGCAAGACCTGTAATTGAAGCTGTCAGGCGCCCACACTGTACAGACATTGCTGGAGTTCAGATGACAACACCAAGGCTTTTGAAAAAAATAAAGGAATAAAAATGTCTGAACCAAATAACTAGGGGTTGTGAGTCAGCGGACAGGTCTGGAGAGGCCACTAGCCTGACCACATAAGACTCCCAACAATACCTGACGTTTGTTACTTCTCACGTACTTTCTTCCTCTGTACCTTAACCAGACATCCATAAAATACCTGGTGAGGCACATTTTTCTTCCTAATTAAAATAACACATTGGCAGCATTTGCAATCTAGTATCTTCACTTCAAATCCACTAGCAACAATGAAGTGAAAAAGGATTTGGATCAGGCCCTGATTTTTTTTCCACTTCAACACCCATATTATCATTAGAGAACAATAAATTTCACAGAGTATGCAAATAGCTTCATAACGGTCAGGGTAGGTACAATCTTCTTTGTTACCTATTTGAACAACATTTACCCTTGGTTTCTGGCAAGATCTTACACACCATCAAACAAGAATAAGTCATAACAAACATGTACATCCTAAAAGTTATTGACCTACAAAGCTATACAATAATCCAAGTCAAAGGGAGTTTGGCTGTAATACTGCTGGTGACCTCAAAGGTGATTGGGTTAATCACCTAGAGTTCATTATCTCAAAAAGTTTCCCAATCTTTTTATTTTTGAAAGGTGCCCTCTTAGCAAGTTTTCACAACATTTATTTCCTGCTGTGGTTTAACATAAAGATTTAAGAAGTTAGTGCAGAATTCTCACTACCTGTGGATAGCCACGAGGCTTCTGTTTTTATACTTGCCATATGAGCATTACTATGGAGGACTGTAACTGCCAGATTCAGTGGGAATGGCCTGGCACACGCTGTAGTATGCTTAGGCTCTCTGAAGCACTCTGCTTAGCGTCAGCTATCGACAGCACAACATGAGTTCCTGATGCAATGGCAATGGAGGTGCCCTGTAAGAAACCCCCCAGACTGGTACAGAGAGAACAACTTGCCGTTAAATGCAAATGCTTCAGAGCGTGGGTCACTTGCCTAACTGCAGGTAACAGGGAAGATTTCATAACCGCAGCAGTTGCTGCCCAAGCATCCAATGCACCTCTCTGCAGCGGGGAGAAGCAATGCTGTGTCAGTTGCTCTCAAGGCACGTCACATCATGTCACACAACACACATCGACGTGACCTAATGCAGGAGGTAATAGGATCTGTGCCAAGTTACTGAATGGAAGGAAAACATTTTCTCCCATGCAGACTATTTTAACACGCTGAATACTGCTGTCGTGTTGGGTTTGTTTCTGAATGCTTTTGTGGCCAAATAAAGCATTCATGCCTTCTCTATATGTGTGCTTTGTTTCCAAAAAGGAGAAGCAGGTGACAATTACTGCCATCGCGCTGGAGATTATCACCTGCATGCATAGGGTCAGTTGTCCAAAGGCCAGTATTTATAGTTGTGTCTGGAACCCCTAGTTTAGGACTGTGCCACCAGGAGAGACCTCATGAATCACAAGTGAAGCACAAGGCAGTCAGGGCTGTAATAAGCAATCACACAGTAATCTCTTCTTTCCTCATCCCTCGCCTGTGGGTCTGTCGGTGACATGAGACAGGAATCCCAGCATATTCAGTTGCATTTTACGGATGAATATCCCAAAGGAACCACCTGCTGCAGCAAAGCCAGGAGAAGGAAGCTGTCACTGTCTGGGTGTCCCATGAACATATGTTGCTTTTGAACTAGGACTACAGAACAGGCACCTTTAATATCCCTGAAAAGGGAAATCATGAAGATGTAGAATTATGTCCTACTTGTACACTAACACTTCCTTCACTATAGTAGTTGGGAGTACAGTTAAATTCTGCAGAGCGTGGAGTGCCTGGGCTTCCAGCTTTTGGAGATGTTGTTCCACTTCTGAACCACAGCTGTACTGTATACACGTTACCTCACTGACACGGAAAAACTTCATTGCCCCACTGCAATGGGATTTAATAAACCATTTTCAGTAATAAACCATTTTCAGTATTCTAAACAAAACCAATACCAGAGGAAAAAATTTACTTCTAGCTGATTCTAGGCAGAAGGAGGAGCACACTGGGGAGTACTCAGAGCATGAATGCAATATCCTCACGTTCCCAATGCAACCACATGCACCCCAACATGCCCAACATACAGGGCAGTTCCCAGTCTTTTGGCTCTGACCCACTTTTAACACAGACAGAAAAAACGGAGCAGCTCCCATCCCCAAACACACACAGGAAAAAGAACAACTGCTTAGATGAAGTCCATCAAAGTGATGAACTCATTGCTTCCAGCACAATAACTCTGGGATGGGGGCATGGGAGGGTAGGAGGGGTGTGTGTGTGTCCCTCAACTGCTAAGACTCAGCAAATTTCACAAGAAATCAGCTCCAGAGCAGCTGGGAGGAAATCCCCCCGAACACTCTGGCCCAACATCTGTCCTAGTTGACTGGATGCATTAGTTTGTGCTGAAACCCCAGAGGCCAGATTTGGGAGAGCATCAAAGTGGACAGTGCTGCTTCAGTACTGACCCAGCAGCACAAGCACTGTGCCTCACCCTGATGCAAATCCCATCAAATCCACTCAAGCAAAAGGCCTGCCTTTTCAGAGAGGGAACAAGGCCTATCCCACATTCTGAAGATCAGTCACTGTCTGCAGATACTTCCAGAAATTTTGCCTACTTACTTAGGCAGAAGAATGGCTGTGGGGGTATCACCAGGATACAGCATCACTACTGGTAAGCATCAGAAGAATTTGCATCCCAAATATGTCACTGGTAAAAAAATTCTCTCTATTATTTCCTTAAATGCTGTCTTGCAGATGGACACCGCTGATACATCTTCCCCTGGACTGTGTGGCAAGGTCAGAGAAATCATCAAATGCCGAGAGCTCAGGACATGACACCTTTCTTGACTTCCTGCTCGAAAGAAAGCTCTAGGGCATCTAGAGCTCCTGCTCATGTTCTCAGAGGCTCTAAAAAAGCTCTTTGTATCTTTGAATTATTATCATCAGGAATAAAGTACTGCCTAAAGCTGGAGCTTTATGATGATGGGTACTGATGATCTACAGAACTGCTTTCTGCGTGCTTCAGGAAGTTCATTGAAATTCACCTCCTCTTCTGGGCAAGGTATAAAGAACATTCAATATTTATTGCTGGAACTTCCACCTACACCAGTGCTTTCTCCACCATCACCAAGGAGATACGAAGAGGCCGTCAAAGCATGTGAAAAGCCTTGATCTTTTGGGTGGCAGAGTCAATAATAAATACTGTTACTTCCTTTCACTATGCCAGAGACACGCAAAGGAACCTCACAGCAGCTTCAGTTGCTGACTTAAAATTGAAACTCTCAAAAATCATACCATTTCTAGAAATTTCCAATACAACCACTGCCTGGCATACATCCAAGTTCATATTTACCGCATTCAAACTACATCTGTTTTCAACATCAGTTGAAGATGAGAAGGAGGTATTTGCTGCTATTCTTGGTCTTCGGAAATATAGTGCTCAAAAAGACTTATCCACTCATGTAGTCTCATTTTTCTCTTCTGACAGATAACCAAAACATACCAGCTTGTTTGGTGTTGCAAGGGTGGCAGTCAAGGCAAGGCCAAAGAAATTGATTCATCACTTGCAGTTTTCGGGGTGAAGTTTGATACCTGGCAGAATTCATCCCTTTCCACCAGGGCTCACATTTAGAAATGTGTGTGTGAAACAGGCTTACTGGGGCATTAGGATTCTTAGGCAACGCCCATGGCCATCAAAATACTGCCAAAAAGCACTAGCCACCAAGTTTCCATGTTTAGCTCTCTATCCTGGAACGAGGGTGTAGTCATGAAGGTCTAAGTTAATGCCAGTTTTTCCCTAGTTTCCTTCTTCACGAGTCATTTCGATGTCATCTACCCAAATAGCAGTAATAACTGACTTTGAAGAACCTAGACACATGGCCTAGCTTTTATAATACTACCATAGGTTCTGATTTGCTAAAGGAAGATTTTGCAGGGGTGGTTTCAGGCATACTTTTAAATATTTTAAACATTTTTATCTATGATTCATCCTACTTGCCTTGGAAAGTTGTTTGTTTTTTTTTGCCAGAGGGCATGGTTTAAAGTTTGTTGCATTATTCATCCATAACGTTAGTTGATACTGCTTCAAGACACGTACGTAAAGTATAAGAACTAACTGGCATATGAACCCTAATGTTTAAGCAGGGTCATTTGAGTATGGGGAAGAGTCAGAGATGACATAAGCAGTAAACAGTTTGTCTGAGTGTCACTCACATACAAGGACCTGAATGACAGTCTCAGTACATCCTGTGTTTAAGGAAAAAAAGGATTATTTTATATGTTTGTCTATTATAAATTGTCTGGCCTATCATTCAGTAACTATCCATGGTTCCATTGTTCCCTTCCATGACACCTCAGCATGACAAACACATCCGGAAATACGATTTTCAAGGTGTGCAGTTCTAGTTGTGATGACAAGCACTGAGTAAGCACTTTCTGAGACACAAAGCTTCGGTCCAGGCACCAGAGAGCACATGCCTGTTCATGAAACATAAAATTAGCAGTTTGGGTTCCCCAGCCAGACTGTTACAATCAGAGTTTATATTTCTACTCAATCGAATAACAGCTACGCCCAGAGCAGTGATTAAGACATTTTAGACCTTGTTTACTGCCTACAATTTCATTCTTTGAAATTATAGTCAGGGTGATATAAAATTTCCTTTCTCCTTCCTGGTACCTTAGAAAGAGGTGCTCCCTGTGGGAAACAAGGGAAAAGCTATCACTCCTGTTTGACTGAGAGATCAATACTCTTGCTGTCCCTGGATAATCACATGGCAGGAAAGTAAGAATTACGGGCAGGAACAACACACAGGATGATTTTGCTAACTGGAAGTTTCATCCAGGGTTACCTGACCCGATCTTCTCCTAATTCTTAATTAGACTCACCGCTACACTTGCAGGTGTGATTCCAGCAGGACTGCTTTCCTTGTCCTTGATATTTCACAAATATTTCATAAGATGCCTTTACAAAGCTGCTTTTCTTCTTCTTTTTTTTTTTTTCCCCACCATACCTTCATGAGGGCTCATCCCTCACAGTCTCTAGCATGAATAGCTCTTGTCCATGAACTGTATCTGAAGCATTGGATTCAAATGTCTAAACATCTACAGACCGGGGAAATGTGCTATGTCTGCAGTGCTGAATGGAGGCCAGGCAGCATGTCCCAGGAAATGTAAAATGGTATTAAGAATATAAGTCTAGAGAACTGAATCCTACCCACAGACATGTAGGTACTGACAAGGTCTTTGCTATAAAATTTCCTCTCTTTATCTGTGACAGGCTGCACCATCTCTTTGGCAGCAGTTAAAGCTCGAAAAGACAAGAATTCAGTGGGGAAAAAAAAAAAGAGTCTTTGAATAGATTAGAAATTTATGGATGAAATGGATGCCCTGACAGTTCTACCTAATTTATTTCCATTTATGCATATGTCATATCTACATTATGGCAGTCATGGGAACACATAATTGAATGATGAGGCTGAAATCACCACAGGAACACTTTTCATTATAAAATTATGAGAAATCCTTTATACCTGTTTTTAAAAAAGCAAGATATAACCTAAATCCAAATGATGGAGTTCATGGTGTTGTGGGGGGTTTTTTTGTTTGTTTGGTTTTTTGTTTGTTTTTCTGGTGGGAGCTGGCTTTCCATTTCTGAGAACAAACAAAAAAAAAGGAAAAACTATTTTGTTAAACAGAGCAGAATCATCAGAGGGGATGGAACAAAGCTGAAGGTGGGATCAAGTGTATACGGCATGAGTCTGTGTGTGAGACAAGCTTGTCTCAGGTGTGATGCTACTCAAAGATGAGCAATAACACATGGATCCAATGAAGTGATTTTATTTTTTAGTAACAGGATAACTTAAGATACTTAGGTTGAATTGATAATAGAGATGAACAGTCATTGACAGGACTAATCTCAAAGTTAACCTTGTATAAACTAGCTGAAAATTTGGTCCTGGATCTGCTTCTATTCGAATGAAATATTCTCAAGTTCTAATTTTATCTCCAATCCTATGAATGTAATTGCCATTAATTTCCGGTTATCTGTAGAAAAAGAAATCTTGGACCAGACATAATCTGCAGTGCAACGACACTTGGGAACAACGGATCCCATGCCATTCATACAGAGTGGGAAAATCACCTGCCTGAATGTTGATTTTTTTTCACAGAAGGTTTCTGTATTTCATATGCACTGGATTGGCAGGTGTCCTCTTAATTATAGTACAGTCATACCAAGTCTCCACAGGTAAGAAACCCACCTCAGTGGAACAATCTCTGCAGGAATCCTTCTGGAGCACTAATGACCTTATCAGCATCATTTGAGCTGCAGGTTTTATTTGTTTGGAGTGAAACCCAAATGCCACGCACATGATTCTTAACATAGACTCCAGCTCTAGGGCTTGAAATGCAGATGGCTTGATCCTTCACACCTTCCACTTCCTTTAGTAGGAAATCTGGGTAATTAAGAGGAGAGCATTAAAAAGAGCAGTAGGTGCAATCAGTGGAATCTGAGTTTGGCCTTCAGCCCAGGGTAGTGAGGCTTGATTGCAGCCTAATGCTGCCTGAAAATCCTGAGGTAAGGCTGCTGGCAGGTGACCTGGAAAGATCACCCTGAGATGCTGTTAAGATAGTCAGGGTGCACACCCAGACATGGCGGCTGGGGAACACTCATGAGTCCATCGACTGAGAAAGAGCAACTGAACTTCAGCCTCGTCTTGAGTTGTTATTTACCCTAGCAAATTTCTGGTGAGCTTTTAGTGGTGGACAGATTGGATAACAGGTAAGCCCTGGTGATCTGACCTGTTTAGCCAGGCTTGCCTTCTTCCCATACATATTGGTCTGGAGTGTTCAGTTGAGTATGGCTGCTGCCCTGGCTCCATCTTACTGGAAAACCATTCTTTAGAAAATCAGATCATGCTAAAGATGATGAACCTTTAATAACACAGAGCTTGTATTTATATGCCTCTTCATTTCTTTCACTTCCTCACCCATCAACACTGCAAGGGGAAAAGGGCCTGGCCACCTCGAGGGCCATGAGACTGAGTTATCAGCACAAGGCAGAGATGGTTTCACCCACTCGAGTGCGAGGAGCACAAGCTGCCTAGGAGCTGAGAGTGGTAGTGGGGCATATCACTAACAGTAATGCTTTAAAGTTGCTGGAATTGCATGTGGTCAAAGCACAAGTCTGGCAAGCAGAAGTGCTGGCTTCCTGTTCAGGCTTTAGCAAATGAGCAAGTGGCATGGCCCTCTGGCTCCTCAGTTTCCGTCCTTTCAGAGTAACTGAAAATATCAACCCACCTTGCAGATCTTTTATGAAAATTCAGCATTTCCTTTTCATAAAGCAAATTGAAATCCTGTGCTGGCAGATACTAACAAGCCCTCATATATGATAATATACTTAATTTTAAATCAGAAGAAATTTTATGCCTTTCCAGAACTCTCATAGCAACATGATTCATTACTATAGCTAATAAATGGCATGCATTTTTTTATGATTCCAAATTTCTGAAGTACATTTTTTTACAGTTACATTAACTAACTCATGCAGTGAAATACTCAATAACTGCTCCTGCATCCTCATTTTCAATTTATGATAGGTTTGTAGAGGGATGCAGGGAATATAGATACTTCATCATTAAAGACTTTGAGATTAATGAGTCTTAACTAGTTCTCTCAGTATTCCCCCAACTGCTAAGATGGGCATTCTTGAGTGCCTTCCCAAGGGTGTGCCTTGCTTATTAGACGATTCCTATTAGAGAAGAGTACAGAAGTTTCCACATCAGGCAAGATGTGGAAACAGTTCATTTTGGGGGGAAACAACTAGTGAATCTGGATTGGCATCGCAGTATACATTGCAAACAGTGTTGAAAATGATTAGTCAGGGTCAAATTGCCCTAGACTTGGAGAATGAGTCATAAGGTATTTCTTCACTTCTCCTCCAAAGTTATTTAGATAAGGGTGGGGGTGTCCAACACCCCAGGAACCATACCTTATAGCTTTTCAAAATTAAGGGACCTTTAAAACATGATCCTCAAAGTACAGATGGACAAATACCACTTTGCACCCTCACAACTAAAACTCTGCCCTTGCTGGCTTAGTTTTCCATTGACATATTTCAACCCCTAGCAATTTTTCACCACTGAGGTATAAAGCCCAGGAAGAGCTGGCAGAACTGTCTCTGTGCAGCAGCAGAAGCACTGCCAACCACAATCTATTTATAAGGGCTCCCCTTCCTCTGCCCTTCTATTACCTCTTGAACTGAAACTGAGAAATGGTCTGACAAGCTGAGCTGCTGACCCCATTTGCCCCCTTTGCTCTTTTTCCAGGTTTGGGGCATGGACCAGCAGGGAAGAGGGCTGGCAAGAAGTGTGGGCCTGGGCTGCTCTGCCTGAGGGCTAGCAAACTGGGGAGAGCTGCAAGGGGAACATGACCGTCTCTTTATTTAAAGGCATTCTTACAGTGAAGTATATAATTTAGTGAAATACACTGTATTTGAAAATTCCTCTGAGACCTGGGTTTTGGTAATGGTCATAGGCAATGCATTTTCACTTTTCCTTGCACTGTTCTGAGGATACTGAAACGTTATTATTATATTACAGAAAAGTTCTAGTAGCAGAAGTTTCCATCCCCGAGTGGCACAGCAGAGGCATACCACAAGCTTTTAGTTTGAGTCTGTCACTTCTGTGACCTGGGACACGGGGCTCTCAAGATAGCATATCCCATATTGGGTAAACTGCAGCAGAGCTGGCTACTGCATTATGGAGAGGGCAATCTCAGCAAGGCAGAGTGGACAGGAGATGGTGTGAAGACTCTTCCCTATCTCTGCAAATGTCCTGGCAGTGCCACCTCTCTCACCCCCTCCCCATGCTCCAAGCATGCTGGCTGTCATTCAGAGGATCGTACAAGGTAGCAATTTATCTGATGAGGAGGATTTTTGTTGATGAGAAAAGTTATACTGCAATCATTTTATAGCTGTTTTACAGAGACTTGAAGGAGCCTGAGGCATAAAGAGGATGTCATGCAACAAAGGTAAATAGAACAAGTCAGAAATTAAAAAAAAAAAACAAACAAAACAAACCAACAAACAAAAAAACCCCCCCAAAACAGCTAAGACTTTGACTCTTTGTGTCCTCCTGCAATCAAAAGTCCATTGGCATAAAGGGGTTCCTTAATTTCTGTTTAGCAGAAAAGAAGAATAATGGCTCATTATTCCTTTCTACTGTCTTAGAACAGAGAAGGCATTTTGATTTCCTTACATATGCACCAGCCATCTTCCATACCTAGACAGTACCTGAAACTGAATTATACAAAGTGAATTATTCCTGTAAGGGCAGGACAATTAATGTGTGCAGCTAAGAGAGCAAGAGAGAACGAGAGCTCTGTTAGAAACCAGTGCTTCATTGTCAGCCACCTTCAGACTCACTGAGGCTTGAAAGGTAGTCTGATGAGATGAGCAGGTGATAATATCTCAACCAAAGAAAGCTCTCCCTCTTCAGAGGTACATCAGGGTTATCCAGAAACAGCAGGTTCCTCTGGCCTCCAGCCTACATCCTCTGTATTGTTAACATGGCCAAGTGATACATGCAACACTTGACAAGTGTGAGAGATTATTTCATTATTTATGCACAGCTACATCCTATAGACATCAGTATTGCATTTAGGTACAGTCTTCTCATGGAACAGCACCTTGAAGATGTACTTATTGCCTTGATTCATGATTCAGGTACTTAATTTGCAAAAAAACCCTAACCCTTTGAATATTCAGTCTGTCTCACTGCCTATTACTTCATGCATTTCTCTGTCCTACTTTCCTGGATCAGTCCGGAAGTTTGACCTTGGATAAAGAATTTTACCAAGCTAGCTGTGGATTTCTGAAGTCCCCATTGGCTTCTGTGCAGTGCAACAACGCACAGTGGCTATTCAACAGCCTGTTGTACGTAGTGGTTTCCCCACCTCTCATCTTCTGACACAAGAACTTCACCAGAAAAGATTTCCCATAGTGAATATGAATGTTCTTGGTGTGTCTCAGGGTGTGATTACTCTCACAGAAAATAAAGAATTTCCAGCAAAAGCAGAAACTGTCCATCTCAAGCAGACACAGCTATAGAAGCAGCTAAGAAATGGCATCCTTGCAATGAAAACAAACTCCGTCAAATCAGACAAATAAAGCAGAAGGTACAAAGTAGCAATACTGGATTTCGTGCAGATTTCTAGCTAATCTCAAGACATTTTGCTTATTGCACCTGTATCTCCACCTACTAGGAAAGGATCATATTTCATACTCCAAGATCAATATTCTTGGTTATTTGTCACTCTGAGCACTGACAAGTTTTGAATATAAATGCTAGATATTAGTCAACAAGCAGGTACTTTTGATGAAGACTACTGATTCAAAGATTTTTGTGGAAACTGTATAAACACTGAACATACATGGACATGATTGATAACTCTATAGGATATAACTTCGATGCAAATATAACACTTTTATACCATACTGTACAAAGGCTCCATGTGGTGGAATCCATGGCCCAAATGCTACATAGTGGTCTAAGGTCTCTTATTCCTCAAAATATTTTCACATGTTGTTCATTTTTTACTCTAACTATATATGAGGGGCAGAAGTATTTCAATTTAAGTTTTTTATTATTATTTTTATAAGCCAAAATTAGGCTGTCGCTCATTCAAATCCATCTGGCAATCTGAATATTTGCATTCCTTACAGGAAGGAGTGATTACGATTTGTTCCAAATAACTGCTCTTTGAATTGACTGAGATCACAGATAAATGCAGATTTCCTCTACTTCATAGGCCTTAGGGAGGTTTTAAGTACAGAGGCTGTTTTTGGAGATACTTCCTCTGCACTTAGCAGAGAAGGCGCTGTCCTATAATGGGTACGTGCCACACGTACTGCTAATTCAGCATCAACTGAAGGGTGCATCTACACTAGTGTTTAAGTCCAGATCAGGAGAGCACTCTGGAATGTTCACTTTACCCTGCTCTGGGTTGCCCCAGAAAGCTGTCTTGGCCCACACAACCTAGATTCTTTGCAAATTAAACCAAACTGGAATATTATTAGACGAACCATTAATGGTGTGTTGGGTTTAGTCAGGAAAGGGTTAAATCTC
>NW_010239253.1:0-5808 GCF_000690775.1 Eurypyga helias
ATTTAGCTCCATTTATCACAACTCTGATGTCAGGGGCTGGGGCTGTCTGGCTGACTTTCTTCTGTCCTGCTCCTGGATGGGGCACTGGGACAGGCCCTGACTGCCAGGCCCTACCATCAGCCATCCTGGGCAGTCCCTGAAACTCCCAGCACCTGACCTGAGCATTTCATCCTACCTTTAGTAACTGGTATGACAATATGGTAAGACTTAAACAAAGTAATGGATTTAAAGTTTTCAAATAGTAATGGAAATGTGAAAATTCCATAGGTACATTTCAGCCATGGGGCCGTTCTGTAACCATCTGAGATGAATATGTCTAGGTTTTTTCTTGAGTAAGCACTCTGAAACAGCTTTAAAAATAAATAAAAAGTAAAGAAACAAGTCTAACCGTCATAAGAATATACAGTAGAATAGTTGACCTGAAAAAGCTTTAATAGCGATCACATAATTCTTGCTGTGACCACTGTTCTTCAGCATTTTCATAAATTATTTGAAAGAAGAGAATGGAGGATGATGTGAGTAAAATTTCTAGTGATATTATGGTATCCAAGATGGCGAAGACAAGAGTAAGCTATGAAGGATTATGGAAGGAATTTATACAATGTGTAAAATTCCTGTGCCATTTCAATGTCTTCTCAATACAAATAAACTCTAAATTACACATGAAAAAAACCCAGGTAAATATAAATTATTTACTATGACTACTATTTTCTATCAAGATCTAGGTCTTCTGTATATAATAGATATTTTATGAAAAGTTCATCCCTGTGGTCAGTAGTGCCCCAGAAAAGAAACAGACTGCTAATAATTTTTAAGAAAGACACAAGGACCAAAAGAGAAAATACTATTATGCCATTGATAAATCCATGGTTCACCTGAATTCTGACTGCTGTGGTCAGATAAGTCCCCAATCTAATAAAAAATTAAAAAGTAGAGCTAGAAAATCTTCAAAGAAGGACAAAGAAAATCGAAGATGCAGAACGGACTCTCTGCAAGGAAGTACTGGACAGCTCCAGAGGCTGAAAACAAAACAACTGTGAGTGGATCGTAGAGATGTAGAAAATAACAAATAGCATAGAAATAGTGGATATGTATGGGCTCCTCACTTCCTCTTCCAGTACAAGAATGTTGTGAGTGCTAATACCTTACATAAGCTCAAGGGGTAGCTGGACTAGTTCATGGAATCCAGAATATAGTAATTTACATTACTTAATGTAAATATACTCTTTGTAGTTCAGGAAATCACTGAACTGCAAGCAGTGAAAGCCAGCAATATTATTCCAGGAAGATTTTGATGCCTTTTTATCCTGCTTTTGTGCTTCTCTGTAGGTATCTGGTTTTCAGAACTGCTGAAGAAAGTCTGGGCTTATTTGGGTCATTGGACTGATTTGGATCAATCCTACGGTTTATCATCGGGGCTGCAGTCTTGAGGTCTGCTGCATTAATTAATGGAGAAATTGAGAGCAGTAGTACATTTATTATCCTGTAAGGATACTTCTATTAGAAGACCAGGGTTTTACATTCCATAATAATGTATTTACATATGATTTTGTACAGCAGAAAAGTTCTATGGCTCAGGAACATCTGTGCTTCACTCCAGGTCATAGAGGGAGGCACATCTGTGTAGCTCAGACCCTTCTGCACAGCTTGGCACTTTGTATTCTTTTAAATTTCTCTCTCCAACTCACCTCTTGCAACACATAATTTGCATTGTCCTCTCTTTCAAACTGTTGCCAAATTCCAGTGTGAAACTTCCCTAAATATTGCTGTCTGATTCTCATATTTCCCCTAGAGTTCAGACCTTTGATTCTTCATATGTTATCCATCTTGTCAAACTCAGGCTCCTTAGCTTCCTTCTCTCTTGCATGTTGCTCAACATGCTCTTGCTTTTCTTTCCTCTTTTTTTTTTTTTTTTTTTTTCCCTTACTAGCTCCTAGTTACAACCTTTCTTCCCTAGAATCTTACGGAAATATAGAAGCTTTCCTCTTCTTTATTATTATTATTCTGTACTGGTAGCCTTCTGTCCTTTGTCCAGCCTCCCAGTTCACCCCTCCAATTTTGCAGTGTTTGTCACTGTACTCATACTCCATGTCTGTTCTTGGCGCAACCTGAAATAACTAGCTACTGTTTCAAAAATTTGCGTGTGTCTTTCCTCCCATTTCTACAATTTCTTCCCCATTCTTCCAGTTCCTGTTTTTTATCACATTCTGGGAGAGTTTCAGATGCCTAAACATACCCTTTTAGACATTCTGCACAATCTGACATACCTGCATGAGCCTAGTAAATACAATACAGGATCTTCTGAAATGGTAGTGAACATCAAGAGCAGCTGCATAGCACCACCTCATAGCAACTAAAATAGTATTAGATCCTTCTGTGTCCTAATTAATGCTTATCTTTCCACAGTCTGACATTGCTTCTTGGATGCAGACAGGGAAATTATTTAGAAACTATTTTTATGTTTTACTTCAATTTCCACAGACCAAGAACAATCGTTACAGGTTACTTCAGTGCTGTCCTTCAAGCTTTAGTCTGATGTGGGCTCAGTCATTCTGTTAAGAATGTCCCATGCGCTTCAACAGTTTTCTTTGTCAAGCTCTGAAAGTTGTCTGCTGAGCATGAATGACTTATATGCTGACTGAATTCACATGAATTTTCACAGAGATGGCAAGACATGTTCTTCAAACAGGCTGATCTGCCCCCAGTGACAGATCCCTGCTGCAAAGCAGGATTTTATAGCTGTGGTCAGAAAAGGTTTTCAGTGCTTTTTTACACATGCACACACATACCTGTGTATTTCCTTCAATTTCTTCCCATATAACATTTAATCGTTTTGTTTCCATAATAATTCTACCCTAGATAGACTGAAATCTCTAAGGCCTAAATTCAATTTTCAACAAATGTTAACAAAATCTCTAATTCAAAATATCAACAATATTTATAACAGACAGCATTAGTGACCTGTCTTTTAAACAAAATTTTTAGTTTGGTCTAGAAATGGCAAATGAGAAATAGCCTTTTTTAAAGGAAATTTTTTAAAGTTTCTTTGATTTTTTATACTCTTCCTGCAACAGTGTGTCTTCTAGTAAAAATGAGTCTGTATTTATGACAGATGACTCTTTTACCTATATTCTAGCAGAAAAAATCTGTTTTAACAAAATACAGCCCTAAGGGTTTTTATGGTTTGGCTGGGGTTTTTCGTGTTTGGTGTTGTTTGGTGGTTTGGGCTTTTTTTTTCTTCAATAAACTGTTGTTTCTTTTGCAGAGACTGTGATGTAGAAAAAAAGTGGCAAGTTAGAAATGGGCTTTTGTTAAAGTTTATGAATTGAGTAATCTATGGCTGAATAATAATCAATAGCTGAATTACTGTTTAAATGGTTTTATATAGCCATTTACATCAAATATTTACATGCCTACCGTTAAAAATGTCCCAGGCTTTCCATTTCAAAAATAGACTTGTAATTCACATGATTCTGATAACTTCTCAGAAGACTGAAAACCATATCATTGTCACTAATGGTATTCCATATTTGTACAAAATCAATGCTTTCTCTGGTTTTCATACATTGTTATTTTCATTGGTTGCTGTGGTCCCAAGTATAATGAAATTATGTGACTGTGCAGAACATTGGATAATATATTTAATTATACAGTGTCTGTATAAAAGCTACATAAAACCCTCTCTGCATAACTGACATAACTGCTTCCAAGCAGTTTCTAGGCCCCATTCACCATCAGAAGTGAATCACTGAAGTCCTAAGTACTCTGAAATAACCCAGGACATTCCTACATGAGATGCATAAACTTACCACTGTCACAAGATTACAATAAATACTGTTTACAACAGAACTGTCACATTTCTATAACTGTACTTCTGGAATCTACTATCCTTTGTTTTAAGAACCAAGTAATCTCAGAGTAATTTTACAGGTAAAACTAAGCCTAAACTAAGTCTACAAGAATGCATCCTGGCAGATCATCAGTGAAGGATAAAGCCCACTCAGAAAACAGTTTCTCAGGAAACAGTTCAATCTATGGCTTCTCGTTCCTGACTCTCAGGGGAATCAAAACTTCTCAGAAAAATAAACATTAGAATTAAAATTCATAACTCTACTGGATACAAAACCCCACAACTTCAATAAAGATAGTGGTTTTGTAACACACTGTCATTGTCCTCATTGAATCCCAAACCTATTAATCCCTTTGTGTTCCACAGCTGATGAACTGCTTCTGCTTTAGACCAGAGGAGACTTAGAGTTCCTGAGACCTTGTCTGATTTTTCTAGCAATGGTTGCTGGTTTATAATATAAGGTATTATCTCTGTTGGAAAGCTTTATCTTGCCTTTTTCCGTGTCCAGAATTTTGGTAAGATAAAATAAAAAGTAGTAGTCAGAGACAGATTGTAAAGTCCGATATATAATTGAAAAGTTTTATCTATAAATGCTCTAGAGCATTCAAATACCATTGTTTTTGGCAGTAGTAAGTTTACAGACCACTTATGGCTGTATGCATAATCAGGAAATATGCATAAAAATTAGGTCACAAGTGAGAGTGGCAGGAATATTGCCAGGAGATGTATTTATCATGGAAAAAAACAGTGAAGTCAGAATGATCATTAATGTTTTATATTTATGAACATGGATATGACATAGTTTCAGGGAGCTTTTTGGTGGGTTTTGTTTGGTTTTTTTTAATATATTCTTTTCAATTCATATACTAGTTCAAGTGTTCTTATATGCTTATGAACCTTAGAAATGCTGGCACAATTTTGGGGATTGCAAATCTTCCCAGATGTGTTTTTCTTGCTTATCTGTGTATGGATTTACATAATTCTGGTTTTAATAATGAGGGAATTTGCTGTTAACTTTTTCCAAAAGACAAATTTTGTTTGCAGTAGAACCATCATGGAACATATTTTAAGCACTAACCCTGATTTCACACTGGATAAGAGATCCTGTATGTCAGGTCTTTGGCTAGGCTTACAGACCTTCAATATATTATTAAACAATCTGTGAAAAAACTCAGCCTTAGCACTGGCTTATTCTTAACACATATAATTCTCTGCAATTAATGATGAAAGAGGTGGGGCATATCAATTGATACTTGCTGAGTAAAAGATTTTACAAGAAGAAGCCACTCCTTATTATGAGTACATATTCTAACTTCTATACTCGGTAATGAGAAGGTAGCTTGCCTAGCTTTGAGTGAAGTAAGTAAAAAATTAGATATGTGGTGCACTGTTTGGGCCATTATGTCTGCTTTCTCAGACTGTAAAAGTCTGGAAAAAAACAGTAATGGGATTGCTAGGTTATAACAGCTTTGGGTTTATTAATGGTGGTTTTATTGAAGGGAAAATTAAGCTACAGATCATAACGGCTTGGAAATTGTGTGCCTTGGTTATAAAGAACTTTTATGTAGATACTTTTCCCAAATAGTCAGATGTAAAAGTGTCTTGCTCTGCCTCATGGTAAAATTTTTCAGGAGATCAAGTATCATCTTTAGCCTGTTCAGATATTTAACCTGTAAGAATGGAGTTACAGAAACAAATATATTGTCTTAAAAAATATTTGGAAATAAAGACTTTGAAGGACAATATTAGAAATGAAATTGTTATCCATTATAAGAGTATACCTTTCTCACATTAAAGACTGAGTTGTTACATCCTAAGAAGCCAGCAACACCTCCAATAAGTCATACAGTTGCTAAGCTCAGCATCTATCTCTGGCTGTTTAGTCTGTTTTCCTTTTATAAAACCTTCCCTTTTATAACCTTATAACCTATATAGCCTTCAACACTGTCCCGCATGAC
>NW_010239254.1:0-9078 GCF_000690775.1 Eurypyga helias
ACCAGAGCAGAGCAGAGGGGCAGTACGGGATGTCCTTGAAGATAAACTCAGTCAAGTAAAAGGCTAATTTTTTCTATGGCTTATGAATGCACCCTGTGTGTCCCGGGCGCACGCCACGGGCATTTAAATCACCGTCCAGGAACACCAACAGGAAAAGCACTTTCCTGGAGAGGAATCCCTTGCCTTCTGCCTTGGCAGCAGAGCGTTGGAATATCAGTATTTAGTGAATGTCATTGCTCAGTGCCAGGTCACTGCTCATCTGTGCTCACAGGCTTGTGGCCTGTAGAGCAGGAGTGAGCGGTATGAAACAGCTTGTTCTGCATTGTATGCTGTCTGCCTGGGAATCTGTGGCTGGGGTGTTCAGGGTAACGCTATCGTAGCTGCTGGATTTGATTATGGGCCTGTAAAAGTCCTTATTTGCAGTGTACATGTCACATAGGTCCAGTTTTACAGGAATCTTGAAAAATATTCCATAAACCGTACTTGATGATTAAAATCGCCTTTTCCTTCCTTTACATGGTGTTACAGTGGTTCTGCAACAAAGAAAAGTTCTATTGTCTAAGCACTTGCAATTGGCTCGTACACCAATTCTGATTTTTGTTTTGTTGATTGAATGCAGCCCCAGATATGTAAGAACTCTGTGGCCAGAGCTGCTGGCGTTCATAACACACCCTGAAATGTAAGGGACGCGTTAGAAATAGAATGTGACTTTTCTTTAGGTGTAGTGAAGGTCAGACTTCAGTCCAATGGAAACACAGAGGCCGATGGTTTGTTAAAGAATTGAGTTAGGGACGATGATATTGTGTCTGGGTGACGCAGAGAGCGTACTAACAAGGCATAACATGTACGTGAATGGTGATGTCTTACCTGAGGGATTTTAGTTCTTGCATCTAGAACAAAGTGTGTAACTGCAGCTCGGGGCAGGTGGCAACAAAGAAGGGGTTCCCCTTCTGGGACAGGGTAAATGCTCTGAAGAAGAGAGCAAGTAACCAAGTAAGATAGTCTCTTCACCAAGGATAATCTGTGTTGTAGGAAGTGGGTTCATGATAGATCTTGGACGGAGCAGGAATTCTTTGGGAATAGAAGAGTGAGTGAGTATCACATTGAACTGACAGTTTGTGGGGTTTGCTTTGTTCCCGCTTCTCTCCCTAGACCTGCTCCAGGAAGATGATGATTCCTGTAGTGATTATGGCAGTCGTGACAAACCAGGCACTACTTTAGGAAGGACTGTGCCAGATGGGAATGTGCTTTTTCCAGATATTTTTCACACTGACCATCTTTTGTTTTACGAGCGATTTAAAGCTTACCAGGATTACATCTTGGGTAAGTAATTTCTTAGTAGAAAAAGAACATGTAGTCAGGATTCTTGTAGAGGCTGTTAAGATGATCCAGTTGAAATGGAGCCAGTTCTGTCTTAAACTGTGAGGCGCTCTTAATGATGGGGACTAGAAAAGATGTAGTGTCCTGCCATCACTTACGCTGGTGGACCAGGAGGCAATGGCTCCTTTTATTTATAAGTGAATAAAATCTGAAGGATTGAAAGGAAAAGGTGCCGATATCAGATTCTGTGCCTTGTTCTAACTGATCTTACTAGACCTTCTTTGTGTGTAGTAGAACTGTTTAAGGCACAGGTTAGTTGTTTAATATCGCTGGCACTGAATCCTTCAGTACCTGGAGGGTTGAGCGCTGGATCTCTTCTCTCAGAGAAGCACAAACCAGATGACTTTTCAGCTCTCTCAGTAGTGAGAGAGAGAGCAAAAATGCTGACAGTTGTCATGAGAAAATCACAATGAAGTCCAACTTTAGATGTGGTAGAGGAATTTCAGCCATGTTGTCTTCAATTTTCCAGTGAGGACTTTCTTTCCTTGCATAAATGTACTGTCTTGAATTTCTTTTTAGCTGACTGCAAAGCTTCTGAGGTGAAGGAATTCACAGCTGAATACCTGGAGAAGGTCCTTGAACCCTCCGGATGGCAGGCGATCTGGCGCACTAATGTGTTTGAGGTCCTTGTCGAGGTAAACGGAATGCAGTTGTTCAGGCCTTTGTCGCCGGTGTCGTCTACCTCTGTAACAGACACATCACTTCTCTATGAAGGTCATGAGCTGGTGGAAAATAAGGTTTTCATATCGAAGTGCCAGTGATGGCTAGAGCAGTAGGAACTTTTCCAAAGGGCTCCTTGCTTGAAACGGGAACACCAACACGGTGTGAGTGAGCTGTGAGATAGAACTCTGTGGGCACAGAGGGGATAAGTACCTGGTCCGGAGCCGGCTGTTGTAATGTAGTCTTTTCAAATATCAGGCTCTGATCATTTATCAGGCTTTTTATCAGAAGAATTCTTCCTTTTAACCCACCTCACTACTGCCAGTAACTCTTCCACGTTGCATACTCCTGTTGCAGACCCACTGAGGATTGCTGCTTTGCCATACTCCTTTTCTAGTCTCTCAATGTCCCAGTCGTGCATCTTTGTGCAAACCTCGGATGTGCAAGCTTCCAGTTCTGTTACGTGGTTGAGGAGGAAAAAACTTTGTACCCTCTCAGCTTTTCAGCTCAGTTAGTGACAAAATCGCTGTCACTGGCCCAGACTAGTTCTTTGGATTGTTTGTGTCTTGTGGGTGCTTTAAAAAATGAGCCCCAAAGGAGTCCCGAACAACTGTAAGGTATTGATTTGTTTGAGGCTGAGGATACTGCTTTTGCCTGGTTAAAACAAAAGACCCAACCAAACCAAAATAAGCCCACGAGCAAAAAAACCCTTAACAAAACAAAAAAGCAAAAGAGGGAAGTAGCTTACTGGCTTTGTATGAGTAGCGTGAGGGATTTGAACGAGGTTTTGCACGTGGGAAGGCTCTAGATGGGTGGTTCTGTGAAGCTTAATTCCGGGGCTGTCACTTCAGCAGAGTAGACTGCCTGTGCTGGCTTGCGTGGGTCTGCTGGCACTTGCCTGCTGACTGACGTGTGTCACGTTAGCCTTCCTCGGCTCCATCCAGGGCTCTGGGGAGTCTTAAGAACTCTGTCTTCCAACAGGTGGTCGATGTGGAGTACTTGGCTCTGAAAGCAGTTGTGTGCCTCGGCGAGCCTTTCCTGTGCGAGTCACGGGACAGCACCTTTACCTTGGAGTGCATGCGGGAACTCTTGGAACTGAAGGGGCGTCAGATACCGCTGCAGGAGCTGTGGGTTGTATATGATGAGTCGGGAGAGTTTGACCAGACAGCACTAGCCGTAGAGCATGTCAGGTAGGACAAAGCTCATGATGCTCATGGCTCCAAGTTTTCTCTGGAGCGACTATACTCTGGTAGTTTTCCGTGGGTAATGCCCCCAGTTCTTGTGGTCATGCTGGCAGCTCCCCAGGCCAGGCTTTCCAAAGTAAATCTGGTGGCTGGTACCAGTGACTGCTCACAAAGAAAATCTGTGGTGTCCTCTGCAGCTGGTCACGCAGTCGCAAGGTACCTGTGTCTGCAGCTTATTGCCAGTCTGCTTTGTGCCAAATGGGGAAAAATACACTGTGGTGCTTCCCCTCTTTTCCAGCCCAGATTTCCTTGGGCTGTATCACCTTGCTGGCTCTAGTGCAGTGTTTCTTCTTCTACAACATTTTGGATTCTTTCCCTTTTTTTTTTATTTGGTCCCATTTTTCCTTTTCCTGCGCTTTGCCTTCTACCCTAAATTTACTCTTTCCTTTTCAGGTGTCTGTTCACATCTTCTATTTTCTTCTCCTTGATCATCTCCGTCTCTTCCAACTCCCTTCCTTTCATGTACCACATGGTGTTTGAAAGCCACCTACAAAAGTTCCACCTACTAGGCAGTGGAACTGGTTGAAAAACCTGAAATAGGAGTGACCTTCCTGTCTAGAAGTTGGGTTGTTTCAGAAGTGGTGGGTGAAGACTTAGGACTTGCACTCTTATTTTCCAATCCAGCTTTGAGCTGTTCACCCCTTTAATGGAAGTGGGACTGAGGCTACTATGAATTTTGGACTTAGATACACAAAATAAAACTCTTTATGTAGGCAAACGACAGCCAAGAAGGTTAACTGCTGTGTATACAGAGTAGTTCCCAGGTCAGTGACGTGGGGTCGGAGAGAGGTGATGCTTTGAGGTGGATTCTCAAACTGGCTACGTGCACGTTTGCAGTGCTGCGCTCTCTGCCCGGGTAAACTGGCTGCCTTTGTATGATTGACCGCTGGCTTTGCTTTGGCAGGTTCTTCTACCAGCGCATCTGGAGGACCTGGGACGAGGAGGAGGAGGACGATTTTGATTACTTTGTGCGATGTGTTGAGCCTCGACTGAGATTGTAAGTGCAACCCCTTTGATGTTGTTCGGGTGGAGCCACAGGAGAGGGTGACGCACAACTAGATTTAAAACCCCCCCTTGCTCGCCAGTAAATCAAAGCAAGTTTGGTCTAACAGCGTTCGCTGTCTGAGGGTCTAAACTCTGTATGGAAACCGAGGTGGCCACTTGATTTCTGAGCCCCGCGATTTTCCCTGTAATCCTTGACCTTCCATCAGATGGCGGTGCAAACCCAGCTATAGCCTCTTTCCCATGGCAGCTGTGGGAATTGTAATCCTAATTAAAGCTAGCGTGGGATGCTTGGGTGCCTCTGGGCATAGGATGAGAACCAGAATGGAACTGAATGTAAACAAAAACATGTAAATTGGTTGTGCCGAGGAGGAATGTGGGTTTCATTCCCTGGTGGGATTAGTCAGCGCTGGGTTTTTAATGCTGTCCTGCCATGTGGAACTGAAGCAGTGCACGAGGACGCAATCTGGTTCAATTTTTTGGGATGCTAAATAACCAAAGCATGCCATAAAACATACCTGGAACAAATAATTGGAAAGTGAGTTTTACTGTAGATTTTCTCTCTTTCGTAAGTGTGTGGTTTTTCCCAGTTCCTTTTCTTTACTTACTGTCACCGCATCGTGTCTGGAAGTTTGTGCGCCGTTCCGGTGCAGGTTTGACGCTGCCGTGATGCTGGGGTACTTCATCAGGGAACACTGAGATCCCACCCTGCCACGCTCTTGAGGGTGCGGCGTCACGCGTGCTGGAACGCAGCGTGTGGCACGTGCCTCGCGAAGACGAGCGCAGTTACCTGCGCTATACGGGCGGCTGCAGGCCTCCCTTTCAAATGCGACACTAAGTGACATTTGAGGACTCTGCTCTGCCTGTATTTTTTGGAGACCACACAGATCAGGAGGAAGTGTTATATATGGAATATGTTTCTGAGGGATTTATACTTGTATGCTCCAGCCAGTGGCTGTTCCGCTGGGCTTCTGGAGCCTTACAGAGACTGCATGGAATGAAAGCAGAATGCAACGATGCTCCACGGGATAACGTTTTTATTACACTTTTAACACTGTGCCTGGCCGTAGAGCCATTTTGGCCAGAATCCAAAGTGCTTAAACAAGCAGAAAAGCAAATGTTACCCTTTTGTATTCTCCCATACCATGCTTTGTGCGAAGCCTGTCCTCCAGGCTCCACTGCTGCTGGTGCTGTCGCGCGGAGGCCTGAGCGCTGTGTCAGCTCAGAAATAACATCGATCTTCAGTGCAGGGCAGCAGGATGCTTTAAACTGCTCACACCTCTGGTGCGTGCTGTTTTATCGAGAACAGGCAGTGTCTTTGCACTGCACGTTAGGTTGGACTAGTCTTCAGAGGCAAGTACAGCTATGAACCGTTCAGTTAAAGCTTGAAAACCAAAGCAGTTTTAAGTGCTTTCAGAGTGACCAGCTGTAAAACACAGGGCGTGCATCTCGAGGCCAACGTTCCGTTTCTTTCAAATATTTGATGTTTCTTTACTGCTATAAATTCTGCTGTTGATCACACTGCACTGGTTTACTCTGCTGCCTCTGCTAACCCCAGTGCCAACGTTTGCTGAGGCTCCTTGTTTCTGTTACCCTGTTTATTGGAACTGTACAGATATCGACTGCCCTGACTACAGATTTGCTAGCTCCTGGCAGCATGCTTTAAGTGTACCCTTTTAAGAACCTCTGAAAGTCGAGGGAACATCTTCACCCTTATTTCATGTGGCCTCTCACATAGAGCTGTTTATACTGTGTTCAGTTGGTTCCCTACAAAATTGGCGTGAGATAGTTTAAATCTGGTTTTATTTGTATGATCAAGAGCTGTCCAGCTTTTTGCTCCTCTGTAGTGACCATGATTGGCCCTGGAGTTCTTGGCGCTGGCTGGCTGGTGTGCTCATCTTGGGCAGTGCAACTTTGGGCTGGCGTTTTCTGCCCTGCCATTTCATTTGTAGAGGATGTTCTTGGGGTGGTGCAAAATTCGGTACACAGTGCCTTCACATCTTCCTCTGGTGCTGATAATGCCTTTCACGGTCATTCTGCCTTTTGCCCAGGTAGTCGTTTAGGTTGTTGCTAATGAAGACTTGACACTGTAGGATTTATCTTCTATTTCAGATACTATTTTCTCAGTTTTTCTAATAAATTCCTGAAAATAGATTATTTTTCATATCCAGTTACCTTCTGACTTTTTTTTTACAGCTGTGGTTTTGTTTTAGAGTTGCTAATAATTGTGTATAATTTTTCAAGGTGGATGGGCAACTATTTAGAAAGTAATACATCTGTGTCTGCTCAGATTCTTGGTTTTGCTGCTTTCAAAACAGAAGCAGTGCTGATACGGGCTATAGAGGATCTTGACTAAGGTACTGATGCCGAACTCCTCAGATTCTTTCTGGGTTGTATTTGGTCTTTCAAAATTGTAAATGTGAAATACACTGACCCCTTGCTCTGAACTGCAGGC
The DNA here is from genome assembly GCF_000690775.1 of Eurypyga helias. Classification (NCBI taxonomy): domain Eukaryota; kingdom Metazoa; phylum Chordata; class Aves; order Eurypygiformes; family Eurypygidae; genus Eurypyga; species Eurypyga helias. The sequence continues at coordinate 6,742 of NW_010239254.1, forward strand.
ACTACGACATCCTTGAACACCGCGTGCCTTCTGGGCTGGTAGCTGATTACCAGAACTTGCTGTCACAATGTGAAGAGCTTTACAGGACTTTCCTAAACGTGAGGAACACCATATCAAGCAGCGATTCGGACTCAGAAGTAGAAAACGTCTCTATGGTCGAAGGACTAAAATTGTATGAGAAAATAGAGCACTTAAAACAGAAGCTCAAACTGATAGAGAATCCTCTGCTGAGGTACTTGGTGGGTTTGTGCGAGGCGGAGGGTCGTGTGGGAAACGATACGTGGATGTTCCTTGCTGAAGGAGGAACTGACAGCTGCTTTGCTCTTGCTTTAGGTATGTGTTTGGTTACCAGAAATACAGTGGTCTCCAAGCTAAAGGGGCGAGACCAACGGGTACCAAGATCACTCATGTTGTATCCTCAACCATGATGTCAAGTCTGCTGCAGACATTGATAAGGGACAAGCTTTGCCCTGAACCTTGCGGTGAGGAACTTGAAATACAGGTACAGTACCAGGAATTGTCTGTCTACTAATACCTTTTTCTCCTCAAGAAACCATGTGGAAGACTCGTTTATCATGTGTGAGATACATGTGCACAGTGCTAGTGTTGTCAGTCCCAAGGAAGCACTGTAATTTAAACATTAAGTGGTAAGCCTGGACAACACAAACGATTTGTTTAAATTCTTTGGTCTGCTGAGTACTCTGCACAAGCAGTTTCCTTCCTGTGTGTAGGACATATTGAGATAGACCGTCCCTAATAACTCCATAATGAAACCTGGTAAGGGGTAATATTATATTTAGTTTTGGAATAGCTGTGTCTTACTCCTACTGATAATGAGGGTTTAAAGAAATAAATGTCACTGTTGCTTCAGTTCTGCGTAGGAGATCTAATTTAGAGCAGTTCTGTTCAGTTTTAGTGAATTCAGACAGGGCTTAGCACCACTTGAGCAGTGCAGAAGAGTCTGGATTCCTTGGGCTCAAATGAAATGGCTCGCTCTATTCCGATCGAGTTCATGAATTACAGATGGGCAAAATGGAGCCATAGGGAAGGTCCTGGATTAACTTCTGGGCTATAAATCAGATTTTCTGACTTGGCAATTGAAAAGTGCTCTCACTAAGCTTACTGGAACTCATGGGGAAGCAATGAATGTGCAGTTTTTCTGTACTATTTGTTATCCTTCAGTACAGAATCCTCCAGTAACATTTGTGAAGGATATCAGCCTGGCCCCTTTGGGCTAGGAAAAGGAGCAGGTGGACCTCGTATTTTGCCGCTGTAAGATCTGAATTCTATTTTGGAGTGAGTTGCTCCAGGAACAGAGTTATGCCAGTGTTCAGACGAGCTCAAACCTAGTTGCTGAGTTGTGGGATTTTTTTTCTTTGCCTTCTGTCATCAATTTCTTCAGTGATTCGTGGCTTCAAGTCACTTGAGGCACAATTCAGAGGTTGGCCTGGGACCAAGGCCATGTTGAGGTTTGCTTTCTGGCACATACGCTCCTCAATCTGTCTCTCTGGCCCAGTTTTCTCATGGGGGAACGGACATGACGCAAACCTCAAAGGGATGTTTTAAAGCTGTTTTTGTCCAGTGAGTGCGATGATTCTTGGATTCAAAGTAAAAATTGTATTATTGGTGTAATTAAAAAGGGTTTCTTTTAAGCCAAAGCAACAACGCTTAATTGAAAAGCAAGCCTTAAGGGCATAAATGCACCCATTTTTAGAGCATTCTTCAGGAGCTGATTACACTGTTTGTCTCTCAGTTTCACAGCGATCCACTGGCAGCTGTAAACGCCTGTTACGAAGGAGACACAGTCATCATCTGTCCCGGTCATTATGTTGTAGATGGCGTGTTCTGCATTGCTGATTCGGTGCAAGTAGAAGGTAGGAGGTTTGCTAGCATAAAGGTCCTGACAGTAGCGTGATCGGGGTGTCCTAAGCCAGCTCTGCGCGAGGATTTACGTTCTGCAGGGTCTGGCAGAAGCATTTGCCTTTTTCTTCGAAGCGTTCCAGTTTCTGCTGGGAGAGCCGTGTCTAATGCGGGATGGAGTAAGCGGGTCCTCTAGCCATAGTTCTGCAAATTTTCCCAATTAATAGCAAATCCATCGTTCCCTCCAAACTTATTTGTCTGGCTAGATCCTGATTATACAGATAATAGAGAGGATCCCACAGAGACAGGAAGGATTTGTGTTGGTTTTTTTTAATCTAGGAAGCACAAAAGTCGTTCTGAGAGGCTTCAGTTCTCAGAGCCAGTAACTTAGGTGTAGGCAAGGTTGTCCTTGCTCTTTTTCTTCAGAGGGGCAGTCTGAGACTCGCAGCCAGGGTAGCACTGGAGAATGCAGAGGGG
>NW_010239254.1:9094-12766 GCF_000690775.1 Eurypyga helias
AGCACATGTCATGGGTGTGTGGGGGCTGCCGAAGGGACTCCATGTGGTGTGGAGCGCATGGGTGGAGGAGGGAGCTGTTGATGTAACACGTGTATCTATGTTTCAGTAGAAACAGACACAGCACGTGTGATTCCATTTTTCCTGCAGAACATTTGTTTGAAATAGTTGTGCTGTGTCTAGGCTGTGCTGCATCTCTCCCTCCCGGTCCTTGATTGCTCCGCTTCGGGCGTGCACACGCTGTTCGGTGTCATCGTCTGCGTGTCACTGGGGCTTGTGCAGCTGTTCAGATGCCTATTTAGCTGCGCTTTTATCTTGTCAGAAGTTCTTAATGGGAAGGAGACTGAGAGTTTAATTTCCTGCTGTTGTGGATTTCATTTTTCTTGCCGTTGTTGTAGGAGTGTCACTGTCTCGCCCCTCTCTCGTGTCTGTGGATTTATGTAGGGAGGTGGGCTTGTAGACCACGCACCTGCGGGATGAAGGATCTCGGTGAAGTGCCACGTTTATCTGCAGGAATGGCGCTGTTCTAGAGTTGTGTGGGGTGCTGTTGACAACTCCTGTCCTAGCGTTGAGGAAGCAGTGAGACACATGGCGAAACAGCACACTGATGGGAGGGTGAGCTCCTCCGCTTAAGGAGTGGGGCACATAAATATGTACCTTTATGAACCACTCTGAGTAATGAACACGCGTCCGGGTATTTAACCTCATATGGGCTCCTGCTACAGGTGTTTTGATAGCAACAGTAGCAGCCAAAAACATTTGAAGTAGGAGCATCAAGAAAAACTTTGCTGGCGCTAAGCTGAGCAGCTGGCTGTTTTGGTGGCTTTCTTGGGTTGGAGGGGTGACTCAGCAAAGGCACAAGGTCACTTTGCTCAGAGCTTTTATATTTTCCCGGCCGCTGTGTAAGCGGGTGTTAAGGTTGAAAGCATGAGGATACGTAAGTCAAGGATAAGTAAAACTTAAAAGCTAACTGAGGTTAAAGCAGTAGGAGCTGCAGGAAATAAATCACAGTAAGGATAACTCCAAAACGTGACAGAAAGGTGTAGCAAAGTACCTAAGAACTCCCCTCCTTGCACAGTGGTTGTTCAGCCTGATGGCAGCCTGTGGCGTCAGCCCGTCTGATGTCTGTGATCAGCGCGACGGGATGACAAATGCCTTCAGCTCCTGGGGAGCTGCTTAGCTTACGGGCAGGGCGTACAGCTGGGACAATGCTTGGACAGCAGGTGAATCTCTCCTATTCCTTTCCTCACTAGAGCCCCTGCTTCAGAGGGGAGGTGTAAAGCAAGCTAAAAGCATGGTTAGAAAAATTGCAGGGAGCCTGCAGGACAATTGTTCCTCAAACTCTTGCCTTGGATAAGAAACTCATTCTGTAGTGGTGTGGAGTTCAACTACTACATTTGCTGTCCCGTGGTGTGTCTCTCACTTGCTGGAAGTAAACTGCCCTGTGCCATTTCCTCCCTGGGGGTGACCATAAATCAGTCGCAGTGGAAGAAGATTTCCAGATAGCATAGTGTGCCGAAGTATCGATCACTTAACTTCGCGTTACGCCTGCTGTCTTAAACTTTCTGCCAGCTCTTGTTCAACGGGGTTTTTTCTTTTCTTAACCTTTCCACTTTCACGCTGCAGTATTTATTTATGTACTTGGTTAAAAGCTGCATCCTGCTCAGGCACTTCTTATCTGAGTTTGTGTGCGCCCTCAGAAAATGATAGGACCCGTGCTGCTTTAGTAGACGGTGCATTATTGCTTTCCTTATCATGATTCTTGTCAGTGACAAGCAATAAAAGCTTTACATGTTCATAAATTTCCCTGTAAGTGGTTGAATGCTGACAACTGTGGATGGCTTAGTAAATCAACGCTGGCATACGCTTGCAAAAGTTTCCTTTTAATCTGAATTAATCTGGAAGCCCGTGTAACACAGGAAGGTTAAATTTTGACCCAAGTTTCATTTAAATAGGGAAGTTGAGTACAGCTTACCAACAACATGAAGTCCTTTTGCACTTCTTCCTCGTGTTGTGGTGGTGACTGCTGTTCCCCCTGCGCTCTCTGGAGCCTCTGCCTGCTCCAGTGAACTTCTGTACACTGACGGCAGGCTGCAGGTGCCCATCTGTCCTTGGTTACTGCGTCTCGCTGCTCTGTTGTAACTTTTGGGAGTGGAAACTTTGGCCTTGGCGAGTGTGAGCTCAGTTACCCTTTTGTTCAGCTATCTAAAATAGCTTTACATTTTGTGTGTCGTTCAAGTAAGGCAACCTTTGAGTCTGGTTTTGGGTGCCTGTACCCTGGTACAGAGGGGATGTAAGGTATAGCCTGGCCTCTGGGTGGGAAGCCCTATCAAGATATTAGACCTCAAGTTTTAAACCTCTGTACTTAATTTATATGTCTGTTATGTGCTGAGCACCTGACTGTTACCAGTTATTCCTCAAACTTGTGTCTCCCACCTCTGCTTTAAGGCTATGGCCTGCCAGATGACATCGTGATAGAAAAACGGGGGAAAGGAGACAACTTTGTTGACTGTACAGGGGCCAATATAAGGATCTCCAATGTGAAATTAGTGCAACATGATGCTGTGGAGGGGATTTTAAGTAAGTATAGAAGCATCTTGACCTTTTTGTCAGTCTTTCATAATTGACTGGTAGAATTAAAGCCTGGACCCAGTGATGGAGTTTACTAGTCTTAACAAAATACTGTGGAGGGGAGAACTTCAGTGTAAGTATCAAGGCTTCTCCCTTTTTTTAATTTGCCTATAATGTGGACATCAAAATGACTTCTGCTCTCTGTACTTCCAAGTTCTTGTGGCTCTGTTTTGTTCTTATGCTTGGGTAAGATCCTTTTTCTGCTGTTAAGGCAACCTGACTGGCTGCTGCTCAGCCTATGTCAGGCTGCCTAGGAAGGAAATGATTCCCCTTTCCACAAAAGAGGCCACATGGCAGTATTCAGCTGTAGCTGAACCCAGCCAGTCCTCCATTGAGGAATGGCATGGGCTGTAGAGTGGTGCAGAACTTGTTTTGCTGACAGCACATTCAAACTCATCTCAAATAATCCTGAACTGTGTCCCGGGAGTTTATTGGCCATGGCTCTCTGCCTTTGCAGAAGGTGCCAATTAATATTTGGCCTCAACAGACCTCCGGCTTCAAACATGTTGGAATGTTTGCTAACTGCTCTATACATGTAGCTGGTATCTTATTAACTGAACAATCTCTTAGGAAGGTAATGAAAAGAATAGTTGCTGTTGCTTTCAAAACCAGCCAGTGAACTTCTGAGACAAGTCCTTGACTAGTGCTCCCTTGCAGCCGTGTTCCTGCTGCGCCAGGAAAATAGCACGTGTGCAACCAGGCACAAGCAAGTTGGTAACATGAATCTGAAGTGGTTAAAATTAAAGCAGTAATTTTATCACCCTGCAAACATGCTCCAGGTCCATTTGTCTGCAGGAGGGGTTTGCCTTTGCATCGCGGATTCGCTTAACAGTTTTTCTCTGTATGTAGCTGTCCACCACGGGAAGACCACCTTGGAGAACTGTGTGTTACAGTGTGAAACTACAGGCATAACAGTACGGACATCAGCTGAGCTGTTGATGAAGAAGTCTGACTTGTATGGTGCCAAGGTACAAACAAATTCTGAGCTTGGGCTTATTTCCTAAATTAAAATGAAAGTTTCCGTTCTTAGAATCATGGAATGGT
>NW_010239254.1:13719-20191 GCF_000690775.1 Eurypyga helias
CTTCTGCTCTTGAGAGAACCTTTACAGTTCACTTTGTACAGCTGCATGCTGTTGAGTTTGAGATTGGTCCCAGGGGTCCAGTAGCCTCTATTAGTATCTAATGAAGTGTCTCGTGCTGATTTAGTGTGTGGTGATATGAAAATTGTGTAGTAGCAGGGGGCATCTGTGAAGTGATTGCTGCACTGCAGGGCTGGATCATGTCCTCTGATGCTTTTCAAGTGATTTCAGTTTTCTCTGTCCATAAATCATAGAATCCCAGAATGGTTTGGGTGGGAAGGAACCTTAAAGACCATCCAGTTCCAACCCCCTGCCATGGGCAGGGACACCTTCCACTAGACCAGGTTGCTCCAAGCCTCATCCAGCCTGGCCTTGAACACTCCCAGGGATGGGGCATCCACAGCTTCGCTGGGCAACCTGTCCCAGTGCCTCCCCCCCCTCTCGGTGAAGAATTTCTTCCCAATATCCAATCTAAACCTCCCTGTTTTCAATTTGTACCAGTTATCCCTTGTCCTGTCACTACAGGCCCTTGTAAAAAGTCCTCTCCCAGCACCCTTGTAGCCCCCCCAGGCACTGGAAGGTGCTATAAGGTCTCCCCGGAGCCTTCTCTTCTCCAGGCTGAACACCCCAACTCTCCCAGCCTGTCCCCATGGCAGAGGGGCTCCAGCCCTCTGATCATCTTTGTGGCCTCCTCTGGACTCGCTCCAAGTGGTCAAAATAAATAATTTTTTTCATTAAACCTTGCATTTTTCCATAAATGAAATGCCCTTTTTGGACACCTTGTCCGTTGGTTCTGACAGAAGGATGATAAACACAGACTAGACCTCTGATGAGGACGTTTTGGAGAATGATGGGGCTTTGAGTGTTGGGGTGGATGACTGCAGAACGAGGAAGTAACGCAAGGCTGCCCGGCTGCTCTTTCCCAGAGCTCTTACGGACTGGTGGCAATAACATTATCCAGGGGACCTCAACCTTGAGTGTTGCTGCTTAAGGTGGTGAACAGCGGTGAAGCTGGAGGGGTAACACAGCTTCGCATTGTGCGAACGGGCAGACGAACACCACGATCGGCAACGAAGCTGTCATGTTAAACTGGGAATGTGCCTGAACTGTGTGTGAGCTGCGGTCGATCTTATCTTGTAGGGTGCCGGTGTGGAAATATATCCGGGCAGCACGTGCGCCCTGTTAGACAACGGCATACACCACTGCAAGGAGGGAATACTTATCAAGGTCAGTTCGAGGCAGAATGCACTTGTTTTTCAGAAGGTCGTAGCTGCTGGGATTAATGCCAATAGCTTGTGTTTTGGTTGGCTTATCACCTCGCTGCCTTACAGGACAGCTCTTGCAGGTCATGTATGGTGATAGTGGTACTTGTTTGCCTTGGGTTGGTCCACCCAAGCAGTACACTGGTTTTATTTCTTATCTGCCAAAAGAAAATGCCTTTTGCAATGCCACTTGCATAGGCAAATAATAAAATTCTCACCAATACACAGAACTGATTCTACCTAAAACTGGAGAGTTTTGCATCCCTTTTGCTGGACATAACACGTTGGATTTCCATTCCTTTGCTGTAGAACTTTTTAGATGAACATTATGATGTCCCCAAGATAACCATGGTCAACAACGTGATCCATAATAATGAAGGATACGGTGTGGTCCTGGTTAGACCCGCAATGCCCTCTGATGTAAAGGATGCTTCAGCAGAGAGAACAAAAGGTATTTTTCTCCTCTAGAACAAACTCCTAAAACTGGTCAGTCTAGCGTACCCAGGTTTTTGGATTGCATACATTATAGTCTCTTTTAAACAATCTAAACATTATTAGAAAAATTTTAGCTGAAATCTCCCTAACTCTCAGAATCCTGGCATTTCCTAAAGGATGCACTGGCTGTGGAGAAATGCTCCGAAGGTCTGCACTTCGTGGTGCATGTGCACTTCCACCGTGAAGTCCTGACGTACCTGAGCTGTGCTCCCTACTAAGCAGAGCTCCTTGGGTCACATGCAGACACGCGCGAGACCTGCGAGAAAGCGGGTGCGGGTTCTCTTACAGCTCCTCTGGTCCATGACTGTTCTCCGCTCCTCTCTGTGCGTTAGAGCTGAGATGTGCTGCCAGCGCAGAACTTGGCACTTTTTATTTACTGCAGAGAACAACTGTTTCTCATAGTGTGTCTTACTCAAGAAGAACTATCACTGCGATGCGTAGACCCACTGTAACTTTCTCTAATGTCGCTATCACTTGGCAACTTGAAGCCATCTCGAGGAGAAACCTTCTCCTCAAGCATCTTGCACTGTATTTGGAATATCTGCCTGTCACTAAGTAGCTGTCCAGAAAGTGAGTAGGGTGAGGTGAGAATGTTAAGGCTGAAGACACTTTAATTCCCAGAGCTTTAAATGATTTGGCTGTTTTGCATGACCGTCGGTGACATTCTTACTGTTTCCTGACTCAGGGAGTACCCAGCCAGGTGATGGGACAGCCTGTGCAGAGGGCTTCAGGCAAGAACAGCCACCCAAATGCCTGACTGATGAGCTGGAGCTTTGCGAGCAAGCCGCGATTTCGGAACAAACTGAAAGCAATTACAAAATCGCGAACGAACTTGGGGCCGCGTCTGCGAAGAAGAGCCAGGTGCACAAGACAAGGCTGAGTGAACTGGGAATCACAGAAGCGGATGACAACCTAATGTCCCAGGAAATGTTTGTTTCTATTGTGGGCAATCAGTTCAAATGGAACGGGAAAGGGAGTTTTGGTACCTTTCTCTTCTGACTGTCCTGGCTCCTGACGGCATTGCAGTGAGAGAGTTGCACAAGATATCCTTTCCTCTGCTGCTTTCCAAGGAGTTCACCTCTTCCATTAGCCTTCCATGATGTTACAAAGTGTGACCAGTATTTATTAGTAATATATATACTGCATGTGGAGACTTTGCTTCCTTGCTGCACATCTGGGTAACGTGGCAGAAAACAGCTCTAGCGTGGAGACTGCGTGTGTTGTGCTGGTTTACCTGCTGCCGCTTTGCTAGTGCTGATGAGTTTGTGTGTTTATTTAACTTTGCGCTGTGAAAATAATCTTCCAAGAAAGAAAATACAGGTAGGGCTCTTCCTGGAAGGGATGTGCAGCAGTTGGTGGCACCTCTTCCTCCTATGAGGAATGGGAATGCTTAATTTTTTTACAGTGAGCAGAAGCTAGCAAACGGCTCGTCCATAGCGATGTCATGGTTGGTTGCTGTGTCTCGTGCTTCAGGGCCTTCCTAGGAACTTTGCACCTGGAAGGGCAGCATCAGGCAGTGTTCTGTGCCTTGCTGTGCCTGGCTGCTTACTTGCAGCAGCTGCCAGTGTCCCTGTTCCTTAGGGAGGACAGATAAAGAGGAGTCAGAACAGCTGTCTGCTGGCAGTGTTCATACCGTACCTTCCGGTGCGTTATCCTGAGGCTTTTGAAACCGCGTGCCGCTTGTAGGAGCTGGGGCTATGTAAAATGAGTGGGAAATGTAGAAAACGACTTTCCCTGCAATCTTAGCAGCCCACAGCTGCGGATCATTCAGTAAAACAGCACTTCAGTGGCTCTGTTGCACATTAGTAGTTTTTACTTAGGGAAGAACTGGTAGGACTGCCTGGCTCTTCCCTCTCAGTGCCTCTCTGATTTTTAATGGCAAACTAGATGATTTCTTCAAACTTTTGTACGGTCTTTGGGAGTTGTAGGTCAGTTTTGGAACTGGTGTGGGAAGCGTATGTAGGAAAGCACTGACTCCTCAGTGATTTGGGATGTCCTGTGGAAGAGGATCGGATACGGTGTGAAGAAGGGAGAAGCATGTTGCCAGCAAATTGACTTGGGAATAATTGCTGCGAGTAGCCGAGCAGGTGTATGCCTGCCTGAAAACAAATGCCCTGCTCAGAAGTGCATGTGAGGAGTCAGATCCAGATTTTCCACTCCAGCCATTCTTGCACCGAGACGACAATCAAAGCTCACTCCTGTACCTGGTTTGGTGTAGTGTGAGCAGCTGATGGAAAGGAAGAGAGAGTGGGTGTAATGTGCAAATGTTTTCTGCCATGTGAAAAGAGAATTCGCTGCAGCTTCCCTAGCCTGCTGCTTCTGGTCCTGTTCTGCTCGGGACACTTGACTTCAGGGCTAACCTTTGTGTTTTGACGAACATGGATGCCGTTGCAGTATCTCAACATGCACAAACACGTGAATGTTTGCCACTTAGTGATGTTAAAGAAACGCTCGAGTGAAGCGAAAGCCTCATGCGATGGCTGGCAGGAGTTCAGTATCTTAAGCTATTCATCAGGTCACAGGCCGTGCTTCATGCTTTGTTGTCATGCCTTTATTTCCCGAGTGTAATCCTTATTAAAGGACTGGGACTAAAAACTAATTTTGTGGTTTTCCTCTATCTTTTCCAAACCGTAATTCTTCCGCTTGAGCTGCCTTCATGATGGGTAGGTAGCAGTTCTTTCCCTTGCACGCCGTTTTAAGCCTAGCTTATCTCTTGACAGCCTCTTATCTCCCTTTTTTAAAACTCAGCTTTACATTTATGAAGGTACCAACAAAAGTGTAACTCTCGTGCTTTCTGTACCAGCACAGCTTTGCCTGTGCCAGATGCCGGCGGAGATTCGATTGTGCAGGTTGTCGGTGGGTCAAGCGGCAACATGCGAAAAGACGAGGCTCCCCCTGCAACTTCCAGCCGCTTCCTTTGTGCAGGAACTGTGATAAAATTGTGGTTAAAGTCTTGATGACACTTGAGCCTCAAGGGACTGAGCATTGAGTGGAGCCTTCTCATCTCGGAGATTGGTCCTTCCCATCACTTGTATCACTGATAAATGTAAGTTTCTTTATTTTGCAGCTTTAATCCCCCTTTGAAGTGCAGAAGGAGAAATCTCTCAAGGGAAAGAACTGACTAACACAAGGTCTGTGCACTCAGCTCAGAATGTTGCATTTTGTTAGCAGATTACATGTTTGAAATGATAAATTCAGTTTCTCCCCTGTAAATGTTTTTCTTAAATGCTAATTTTTACTTATGTTTTTAAACTTTCTCAAAATTCTCAGTTTTTCTTAAAGGTATTTGACATTGTAGTGATGATTAATGACCTACTCTCCTTTGTCAGTGTTCCTTGCCTACTAAATGAGAAACTAATTCCAAAAAGCTTTCTTGTGTAGCTGTCACAGAAAAAGCTGTTTCACACCTTGAAACACCTCTAGTTTCAAGAAATGTTCAAGTAGCTGTGAAATAACTTTCTCCCATGATGAGATTTCCCCACCCTACGTATCTAGCCTGTTGTTCTGGTCTCCAATGCTTTTTAAATGTGCCACTAAATTCACCCCATGGCTTACCTAGTTGGTCCTGTTCCCATGTTACTGTTTGTCAGGCCTCTCCTCTATTTATTCCTCTCTCAAATCTTGGCAACCTTGAGCTTTGTCTCTAAACCTTTCCCGGTCCCTTCCTGTCTTTACTGAGTAGACAAATTATTGCCATACAAATATTTTCAGGAGGAATAAGCTGCATCCAGCATGTCTTGTCCCAGCTTATCATACCTGAACCTTGCACAGTAACGCATGGCCAATTGTATTGGTCTCACCCTTCTGACAGCAAACTGGACCTACATTCCTGTTTTCTGAATCCACTTTTCCCTGAGGATTCCTGGATGACACATTCTGGTAAAGCATTGATGTGTACGTGTGGCCTTCCGCCAGGTTAATAGAAGTTGTATGTCCTACTATGTTCTCTACATCGTACAACTCTAGCTGTGAGCCCAGAGTATATGAAACAGCTTTTGGGGCAAATCAGTTGGGTTGGAGCTTCTAGTTTAAAATTCAGTAAATAGTTTCATTTAGACAAAGTGGAATTAATAACTGGCTATCTAGAACCTCAACTTCAAACAACATTTTAAAAAAATCACTTATTTTCACAGAAATCCACCTGGGAAGTAAAGCTGCAGTGCTGCCAGCTTTGTTATAACTTTAATCTCCCCGCTCACTAGCTGTGCTGACGTGGAGAGCTGCTGCAGTAGGAATCACTTTGCACTGGGATGACCTTCACAGGCGTAAGGGAAGATACGCTGGACTGTCAACTCGGAATTGGCACCAGCGGAGGAAAAATACCCAGAATAATACCTCGGAAGGAGTAGAGCAATTGGAATGGTTCTCTGCTGAAGTACTAGGCTTCCCTGTGACTTTTCTCTGGGAATGGCATACAAGGGCTCCAGGCCCTGCTCCCGCACCAGCCGAGTGGGAATGTGTTGCTGCGGTGCATGCAGACATAGGGCTGTGGAGTGTTGCCAGAGAAGCCCGCTGGGATGGGTTTGGCCCTGCCTGTCTCCTGCTGCTGTGCTGCTCTTCGGGCCTCGCAGAGGCGGGAGGGCTGCGACCCCACCTGGCGCTGCCTCGGGTGGCCCGGGGGACCTGCTGGCTGCCTGGCTGGGCTCTGGTGGCCCAGGGGACCTGCTGGCTGCCTTGCTGGGCTCTGGTGGCCCGGGGGGCCCGGTGGCGCCCGGGGT
>NW_010239254.1:20331-47723 GCF_000690775.1 Eurypyga helias
GGGGCCAGGTTATGGCAGGTGCCTGTGGTCAGGTGGAAGACGAAGGCCCAGTGCCAGGGAGCAGGAAAGCATGTCTGAAGTGCTGTCTTGGCAAGTGACGGCCTTGTGTAGCAGCTGGGTTGTTTGCGAAGCCATCCCCGAGCAAGAACGTTGCACTGGTGTTCTGCAGCAGGGTGCTTCAACTCCAGGTCTTCCTCCCTCCATGGGACGGTCAGCGCTCCTCCTCCTCCGGACGAGGCTGCACTGTCCTGGGAGCTTGTCTGGAGTTACAGCAGGAGCAAGCCCCTCACCATGCATCTGGGGGGTGCAAAGCCAGTACGAAGTCACTTCCTCCTTTCCCTGGGCTCAGTTGGTGTGCCCCTTGCAGCCCTTCAGGTAAGGAGGTGAACTGTTGAGCTTCCGAGAAGCTCTACACTTGGTAGAGAGAAACTCCTCGCTGTTTGGGCTGGTTTCAGCAGCACCAGGAGCTGCCCAGCCAGCTGTCGCACAGAGCGCTATTCCTGCTCTGAAGAACGCTTGGAGTTTATACACCTGGAATGGTAGAACCCTCTTTTGCCTGGTTACCTTCATCTTCACAGGAGGGTTGGCTTGTTTGTTTTATCTCGCCTTTACAGCAGTGACGTCTTCCTGTGGGTAATGTGGTATGAAGAAGGATAAAATTAAGAAGGGACAGCTCCCACAGTGGTCCAGAGAGTGGCTGTTACACTCACCTGGAATGTGAGAATCCATCAATATCCAATTAGCTATGCAAAGTAGCCTGCTTGAGCAAGGGGCTGGGCTCTTAGGCTGGGGGTGAGTAGCTAAGGGGTTGGTTTGGCCATCAGCTGGCCGTGAGAACGGTCTCATTTGACCAGAGCAAGAATGAAAGGTGAGTAAATCTGATGTGGTTTGTTCCCAGTGCTGCTGGCTGGTCCGAGGCCTGGCTTGTTCTCTGCTTTTGGATGTCATGTCTGCTCCCGTTCCCCCATCCCACCCTTCGGTGAGGGGGAGGATCTGTGCACTACGGGGTTTCTCTGGAATTTCACACTGAAAGAGCAATTATTTCACGAATATCCTAGTTGGAATAGACTCAGGCAGGAGCGCTTTACCTCAGCACTTGGACTGCGAGTAAGCTGGAAATGCTTTCTATAGAAGAAGTTGAGGATTTAAGAGATCGTTTCTGGAATGCCGCTGAGAATTTAGGTTGTTATCCTTAACATTTCTTTCATACTGTTGTCACTGGAGAAAAGTGAGGGCAGAGCATGGCCCAGACCTTGTATCTGCTTTCTGCAGGGGGAAAAACCTCAAAGGGGATGAAGCTCAGCTCAACAAAATCAACTTTTGAAGCAAAGGGAAGTTCCTGCATAACTACCACTAATCCAAGACTCAATCAGAGGAGCAATCAATGCCGTAAGGTGCCTGTTTGTTATCCTAAAAGAAAGGAGGGCTGAAGTAAGTCTAGCCTCTGTCCTTCAGTACGCGAGATGAGAGAATGTGGCGTCTGTGCGTGCTGCCAAGGTGATAATTTGGCACTGCGCCCCAGCGGGCTTGCCAGCAGCAGCGTGTCAGTGCGTGTCAGAGAAGGTTTCTTCCAGTGGAGATGAATTTTGCCAGCTGCCTGGAGGGGGTTTTAGAGTGATGTTTTGCTTCATCTTCTGCTGCAGCTACTTCATGTAGGCTTTTGTTTGCCAGCACAGATTTTGTGGGCAGTATGTGAAACGCTGAGGGTTAAAACACAGGAACCAAAATGAAACTGGCAGGTGTTTGTGGTGCGTGGGCTGTTTGCATAGTGCAGTTGGGAGGACCACTGTGCAACGTTTTTGTTTGCTCCATCTGTTTACTAATAAAGCAAAGGCACCCTTCACAGCATTTCTGAGAATGGGAAACTGTTCAACACGCTTGCCTTGAAAGTGTCTAACAAAGAGGTTTTAAAAAATATTTTTAGTAAGAGTATAAATCACTGTATTTGCCGTGCTGGTAGCAAGGGAGTTGGCTGTTCCGACGTGTTGAATTTGAAAGTGACCACTGTTCTGGGTGACCTAGTGGTTTTCTAAGGGGAGAAGTGCCTTGCTCCAAGGATGGATTATAGCTTCTTGAAAACTTACTGGTGTAGTGGGAAGTCCACTTTTAGAGTCATATTTGAACTCATTAAGGCAGGATAAGGAGTAATAACAGACAGAAGGTATTGATAAATGCCTACAGGAAGGTGAGGAGGGCAAGACTTAGCTGAGCTTGTTCTTACACTCGTTAATAATGGTGTGTCTTTACTGCTAGAAAGCTAGCAGTGCATCCCATCCTATCCTCATAGCATCACAGAATGGGTTGGGTTGGAAGAGACCTTAAAGTCCATCCAGTCCCACCCCCTGCCATGTGTAGGGACACCTGGCACTAGACCAGTTTGCTCCAAGCCTCATCCAGCCTGGCCTTGGACACTTCCAGGGATGGGGCATCCCCAGCTTCTCTGGGCAACCTGTCCCAGTGCCGCCCCACCCTCTCTGGGAAGAACTTCTTCCTGATATCCAATCTAACCCTCCCCACTTTCAATTTGTACCCATTACCCCTTGTCCTGTCACTACAGACCCTTGTCAAAAGTCCCCCCCAGCTTCTTTGTAGCCCCTTCAGGTACTGGAAAGCTGCAATGAGGTCTCCCCGGAGCCTTCTCTTCTCCAGGCTGAACAAGCCCAACTCTCCCAGCCTGTCCCCATAGCAGAGGTGCTCCAGCCCTCAGAGCATCTTCGTGGCCTCCTCTGGACTCATTTCCGGTTAGGTGCGAGCGTGGTGATGAGAGAAGGAATTTCATAGCCTGCTGTTGCCAAGACCGAAACCCTGGGGTCTGGGCTAAGGAGCTGCCCCAGGGAATGCCCTGCCTGGCTCCCGTGAGCCTGACTCACTGCGAGCAGAGAACGGTGGCAGCCCAGGCCTAGCAGGGCTCCTTGGCTGATGGCTGTGAGCAGTCAAATGCACAATTACAGCTCCTGGTGAATCGGCCCAGGGAGCTGTGTTTTCACCTGCAGCCATTCAGCTGTCATTAAGGGCTTCAATACCCCGTGCGCTAGATGGATCATCAGGCCGCAGAGGTCTCTGTGCCACATAGCTACGCTGTCGTGGGTACCCGAGCCAGTGGCTCCCTGCAGTGCACCCTGCGGGAAGGTGACTGTGAACAGAGAGTCTTCGGTGAGGATGTGAATGCTGCGGCTAAAGACGTTGGGCTGTTTCTAGATGCACCTTTGCCAAGGCAGGATCTGCAAAAAATATTTTGCTGAGGCATCTTCGTGCTACATGGCTCCAAATTGCGCTTTTAATAGCACCCCGTTAACTCCAGCCTCCCGTTTTTATTAAAAAATCACCTTACTAGAGAGGATAATTATTCCAAATTGGGATTTTGTAATAAAAGGTCAAAACTTCAGCCAGAGCTGCATCTAAAACAATTACAAAATTGATTGCCCTGACCCAATTCACAGAAAACCAAACAAAACAAGCCTCTGTGAGTGAGGACTCCCAGTTTAGGTGACACCTGTTGGTTTTCACGGTTTATATTTTGTTAAAAAAAGGGTGGAAACGAAGATGAAGGCTGGTAATTTTGGTGGGTTAGAGGATAGCACAGGACTTAACCACTGTATTGATCCATTGGGGGGGAAAAAAGGAAGTGGAGGAAATGGAAATTAGTGTGTCCAGTAGGTACTGCAACACAGCTCCTAACATCTCTGTCCAGAGACTGGTAACGTTGCAAATGCCCCGGAAGACAAAGCTGACGTCACTGAAATGTGTAACAGGCCAGATCCTGCCAGACCCTGAGGCAGCCAACAGTGCACTTCCCCGTGTGTGTGCAGGGTCATTGGCTGGAGGGGTGGGACTGGCAGCACCCAGCAGAGAGAGGTTAACTTTCTGAAAACCTCTCGTGCGCGCAGATGAGCAGATTTCTTAATTAGCGAATTGATCATCCAGTTCTAGCAGGAACGGTTTCCTCCTTTTAACAAAGGCTTTCATCCCTGTTGCTTGTCCAGAAACATCAGTGAGGCCTTCACACTGATTTCACCTGCGCTGTGCCTGTTCCTATTGCTCTGCTCCCTGTGATGGAGGCCTGCCCTGTGGCGGTGCACTGCCACGTTCCAAGGTCTGCAGACCGCAGTTTTTGAGTCACGTTGCATTTAATTTTTGGTAAATGACTGGGCGGTCTTAACCCACTTTAGTAAGCTTTAATCTCAGCAGAATATTAGAACTTGAAAGCTGTAGTATAACAGAAGTGCCACTTTACTTGAGAGTCCTCAAAGAGTCTTTCAGATGTTTCCTTCAAAGCCTATTTCCAAACATGCCCTTTTGTTCCAGCACTTTTCTCCAGGTTTGGTGTGTTTGTTTAGTAGTGTGAAACACGCTTGTCACAGGTATTTATCACATTAGCACATTCTTAGTCCTCTCAAGGTCCTCCCGTGCAGTTATTTTTAAAGGAAAGGCTGTTCACCGGTGTTCCTACTGTGGGTCAAGGTTCGTGTGTGGCTGGCAGCGTACCTTTGCTCTGTAATGAAGTGGGCTGATGCTCGCTGCTTCTGACGCTTTCCGGCCCATTTGCTGTTAGTCTGAAACAGAAATGAGATCATGACTGGAATGTTGGCTACTCCGTAATGGTATTTAAATGACAAATAAAGTTTCACGACTCTGGGAAGGTGTTTCCCGTGCCCGAGCCTATGTAACTCCTGTCTACATCCCTGTCAGTGCCGAGCTGTGCACGACTGCATGTCGAGCCGCCTGTTGTCTTCAGACACCCTTTCAGCCTGCAAACTCTTCGCCTTTTACTTCGTGATGCCTTGTTTGCCTGTTCAAAGATACCTGCCTAGGTTTAGCCTAGCTTCTACACCATACCGTAGTGGCAGACAATAATGCTTCGTGTCATTAGGGCCGGGGAGCAGATTACATAAATGCAGAAACTGGTATTTCAAGGTGCAATGCGCTTCCATAGAAGCAGCTCGATCCACCTTTTGTTGTTCTGTGTGGGGTGCAAGAGGCAGCACTGGCATCTCCGCTTTTCCTGTAGTTCACATTCCTCCAGCTAAAAGCTGCTGGGTTTCTGGGCTTGGTTCTTTTGAGACAAGTCCTAGAAATAATTCCTAAAAGGAGCTTCAGGTTCTGTTTTCTCTTCAGGATGCCTCAAACATGTTCTTCAAGTTTGAGCCCGCCTGCAGTGAATGTTTGCTATGGTTTGTACCCAGAGAATATTCTGGGTGGGGGCATGACACTTCTTCGTGCTTCCCTTACATTTGTATATGTTTGTGTACAGACAGAGGAAGGTGACATGAAGATGGGGATGACTTACTTACGGGTATGACGGTGACAGGTGACTGGCTTCTTGTTTAAGCCCTCTGAGTGGTGCCAGTGGTTGTGTAATTCCTTATGATGATGCTCTTAATGCTGTTCGCAGGTCTTGATACCTGTTTCCAAACTCAAGTTTATGCCTCGCTGGGTTCCGTGACTGCCTCACAGCCACAGCGTTTGCGTTGTGTTCCTCGTGAATTCAGTACTCTGCCTGATGCTCACGGTGATACAGGACGCGGAGAGCACGACACAACATGCAGAAAACGGGTCAGGTACTGCAGGATCGGACCTTGGATGATGAAGCAGCCTAGGAGGTGTGCCATCCTTTCCCTGGTTCTGGCTGTCGGTGTTTGACTCTGGGGGCAGACATAACTCCTGAGGGTTTTAGTCTCTTTAGGTTTTTTTAGCACTTAAGGATCTCTTCCCTTTTAGACTTGTTTGAAATACAGGGATAAAGAGCAAGAACCTTTTGGCCTTAAAATGGGATGACAGGAGGTGCGAAAGCATTTGTCTTACTTGCATCTCACTACTTCTTTGGCCTTTGAAGTCCTTCCTTTGTGCTACCCGAAGAAGTGGAAGCATACCGTAAAAGACAGGACTGCCTCAAGCGTACACCGCTCAAATAGGTCTGTCTTGTATTCCCCTCCCGTTGCTGGGGGGGTCGTAGACAAGCGGGGTTTTCTTTTCAGCACTGTGTCCTGTAGTAACAGATGGCTTTTCAGTTTCTTTTGGATATGAAGAAGCAAGCCTGTAATTGTCTCATGGCAGGTAGATGCTTGATGATTTTAATTAGAATAATTAAATTCCGAGAGAGCAGCTGAATTAACCAGATGTAGGTTGTTATTTCTGTGCACTTGCCTATACATGGACATTCCATTAGGATAATTTTTGTTCTGTCTTTTTGGCCGTGTACACCAGTCTTAGTCTTGCTCTTTGCTGAATAGTAGTTATGTAATAGAGTAAATTAATCTCTTTAAGCTTTTAAATTGCAATTTCTTTCAAATCAATAAAGAATTGGCCATAAAACCCCCACACAGATGAATATTGATTTTTGTTTTTCCAAGTAGGTATATGCAGTACTTGTATTTTTACTCCTAATGACAAATCAATGTCAGCATTTCAGGGCAAGGTAACTTTGATCATTCCTACCGCTTGAGGATGTTACTCTCCTGTTTTCAGTTTAAACATCATCTGTGTTTATCTTCCTTCACTGGCTGAGAGCAGTTTGAACAAACCCGTGATTATTTTATTAGGGACTTACAGAATTTTCTTTGCCTGTATTGCTGTATTAGTGGGAAAACTTGTCTAAGACTGCTCTAACGTTATGGGGAAATCATAGTAAATGCATAGAGGAAATTATCTTTCACTCTGATAAATGTATATTATAGTACATAAAATGCTGCAATAGGAACATGGATGAGACCAATAATATGTATAAGGACCCCTTGTTATGGTGAAGTTCACCATTTCTCTTCCCAGCCTAATTCCAGCAATAGCTAATCTGAAAAGCATTCTCATCCACCCTGCATTTTGTTTCATGTGATGTTTGGGTTCTTCTATGAATATAATTTCATAATAGGTTGGATACCCAGCTTAATTAAGCTGTATCTTGTAACAAGAAAACATACTCTTAGTTTTGTAACTGTAATAATGCTATTTCTACACAAAAAAGTATAAAACTGCTGGTTGTATGTTTCTGTTTGCTATTGGGCATTGTCAGAAACTGCAGTCTGGCCTTACTTTACCCTGTTGCTTTTTCAAATGTGATTGCATTAGAGTTAAGTACCTGAATTATTTAGGAGCACAGGTTTCAGCTAAAGCCAGTGAAGTGTTTCAGAAGTTACACCCAATATACAATGCACGATTATTCTTACAGCAGCTTTACAAGTAACGTAACAGAGAATAATGTTACTCATTCAGTGACATAAAGAAAAAGATGAGAAACCTCAGATTTCAACTTAGAATTAGCAAAGAGACAGAAAGGAACAAATTTTAAAAATGGAAATAGCAGGAGACTCTTAATCTTTAAAGTTAGAAATAAAAAGTATTACTTTAAAGGTGAAGATTAAATTACAAGAAATCCATAGTAAGGATTTGTCAGATTCCTCCATTCGGAAGACAATGAGGTCAAATCTTAGTTTACAAGGGAAATGAGGAACATGAGGGTGGGCTTCAAACGCAGCATGTTGAAGGATCTGGCAGTAAGTATTCCGGGGAAACACTAGGAAGGGATGACGTTTTTATCTAGATTAGTTGCAAAATGTAAAACAACGGGATAGACGGACTTTTTGATTGGCTGGAGTGGTTTCTGGGAAGCAGCAAGGCAATAATCCCCAGCAGCCAGCCAGCCGGGGCCCGGCGCTGGCAAGGGCAGTGCCACGCACAGACTGCCCCTGCCCTGCAACAAGACGCTGCCCTGTAGTAGTTTACTGCTGTGTACGGAGATGATTCCAGAATTATCTGGTTTTCCCCTTAAAATCTTTTAGCTTTTTCCCTAAAGAAAGGAGACCCATGCAAATTTAAGCTTATATAGCCTAAGTGGGTGTTATTCCGATAATTTTATTACTGAAAAGGTATATTTATAGTCAGATAAACATAAAAATGCTTATTCAGAGTGAAAATTAACTAATCAAATAACTAAAGGAGAAAAAACCACCCCCAGGTCGTTTAACACAAATGCAAGCCAAATGCTTTTAATAGTGTTTTAGGAGGTACTAATGCAATGACATATAGTAGAAATAATATTTTTTTTCCCCTGTGGATGTTCCATCTCTTAGTGACTTACATTAGGGAAAAGAATTGGTGCTTTCAGATGGAATAGGAAAAAACAGATTTTTATCAGAATTCCCATAGCATCTCACTAAAAAGACAGACGAGTCAGACCAGGATAACAAGCAACTCGGGAAAGTTCCAATCAGCTGAAAACAGGCTGATTTGCTTCCCTAAATATGGACGTGATCAATCAATGCACGCAATTGCACTCATTGGTGGGATTTGGGTGTGATTTGGTCAATGAAACGGAGAACGTGTTCAGAGTCAGCTAGTGGGTGTGAAGAGCTCACGTTCTTGCTAACCAAGGCAGCAGGCCAGCATTTTGGTCCGTGCAGTAGTCTAATTTTTTTTTTTAACAAGAAATGCAGGTGATTAAATGATAGATGCTGAAATCATTAACAGTCGGTGCACTTCTAATGTGGGAAGCGTGTCAGTAAACAGGGAAAAAATCCAATAGTGGAAGCAAAGACGTAGAAATAAAGTTATGCCACCAAATGAGCAGAGAAGTAAGATGAGAGGGTGATAAGTCCCAAAAGCCAAGTGTCTGAAGAGAGTTTGATCTAAACTTATAATAAATCCATTACCATAATGCCAAATTGGGTCAAGAGTTAAAAATAAAGCTTAGCCTGGTGTTCTTAATTCTCTATTCTAAATTTTATTCTGAAATGCTTCTGCTAAAAGTAGGAAGAATGAACCCAGAACTACTCTGACATATCTATACGTGCATCTTCTCTTTCCGTGCTATTCATGCATTTCTCTTTTGGGAGACCATATTTTTAGATGAGTTAGTAAGGTGCTTAGAATTCACATAGACTGAAATCGTAACTTCTCTTGCTTGAATGTTTTCAAACCCCTAAGTAACTAGTATTTTGGACTGTATTAATCACATCTCGGGTGTAAAGTGGTGAAATGCTATGCTTTTCTATAATTAAGGCTCTCATTAGATGTTTTGTAATGTGTTGGTTTAAATCTTCTCTTACAATGCTGAAATGCTGAAAAGAGGTCAAAACTGCATATCAGGTGTAGTGAAATAGGTGTAATTTTCCTATTTTGCACCATCTTAGATCTAAGCAGGAGGGTGTAGAGGTTTTGAGTATATCCCTTTTCATGAACAATCCACTTTTTAAAGGGGAAACAAAATTTCCATAGGGGACTTCAGGTTTCAAATTTCCTTCACATACGCATTTGTAATTTCCAACTGAACATTATATATTCTGAGGACATTCCTGAGGCTTCACTCCAGTCTGTAGATGTCCCTCTAACAGGGCTTTTATTTTCTTTAAAGTCTATTATTATGTAAAAATATTTGTAATTTTGGAAAATATGTACTGTACAAGAGAAACAAAATCTAGGTGGTTTAAAGTGAATTTGATGCTGCTTGACTGACAGCCCTAAAGACAGCATGCTCTATTTCATGTTCCAGAGCAGGTACATCATAATGATGTGCCACAACTGTTAAAAATTCATAGTGAAAATGTAGTCTCTTGCTTGATTCATACTAAAGTCATGTATTACACCTGTTCTGCTAGTGCAGCCAGTAGAGCACACATCTCTCCTGTCATACAGTGACTTCTTTTTATTAGGGCAGAGATGTGTCTGCATGTAAAATACCATTACATAAACAGTTCATATAGCCTGTGCCTGAAATTTCTGCAAAGCACTTACTGCAGCTGGTTACTATAGCAACAGGCAAAGGAGGCTGGTGTAAATGTTGGTTCACTACGGGAGAGGCTTTCTGTTTGGTTGTATTTTGCTTCAAATGGGAAGCACAGCATATTCCCCCGGAGTAAATCGCTCACCTGTGTGAGCGGTCAGCTGCAATGCTCCCCGCTGCCTCCGTCGGCTCTGTGTGTAGGGCTGCAGAGGTCATGCCGTAAGCACGAGTGCTCTATCTGTACTCCTTCCCTCCGGTAACATGCATCTGAAAATAACTTTTTAAAAACCATACACTAAATCAAGGTGAAGACGTGAGGAAAAGTGGGTGGACGTAGAAAGTACAGTCACCTCTGAAGCTAGACAGTTTCATATATCGAGACACAATTAGGTCTTTCAAATTAGTGCAGGGAAGACAAAGCCGTACCAGCATGCTGCATAGAGCCAACGTCGTTACCTGACCAAGGTGAGTGAAGTGTAGGGCAAGTTCCAGCGGAGGAGAATGAAAATGAGTGAGGGATAGCTGTACCCACCCTAGGTTTGCATTGAGTTTTCCTCCTTGGAAAGCATTTAGCTACTGAAAACTAGTTCACAGGGAGAGAAAGAACTTCACAACTGACTTGGCAAAGCACCTAGGGCCTTTCCACCAAAACCGTGGTAATTTTGGATGGGTAAAAGGGACAGTCTTTGTAGTCTGAACAGTTCCTGCAGAATATGGGAGGGCATGATGAATGCAGATGTGCTTCTTGTGTGTAAGTTAGCTTTGCATAAGGAACCCCATACCTATGGCCCAGTGACCTAAAGCGTATCTTTGGGAAAGGATTTAACAGTAACAGCAGAACTGAACCAGCCGTACCTTCTTTGTTCTGGGTGACTCTGCTCTTCGCCACTAGAAGTGTGTATCTTAGAAAAACCCTGATACTGCCAAAAATGATAATTCATTTAGATATCTCATCTGCACACAGTGCAAGGCAAAGTCGTTGAGTGTTATGTAATGAAAAGCTACATTTACTGCACATAAAGCCATATCTGATCTTTCTGATATTCCAAGAGCCTGTGGAAGGTTTCAATTTCTTCCCGTCGGTAACAACTCCCTCCTTCTGCACCTACAACAGGGAATGGGTGCTGCAGAAGCCTTGAGATCTGCATGGTCTTAGCTTAATTTTATCCTTCATTTAATCATAGGATTTAATCATTTAATCATAGATTGATTTAAAATGTTTATTCCAGTGATCTGGTTAGAAAAAACCATTTCATTATGCCAATAGAGAATGGTAACCCAAAGAAGATTATTCTGCAGTACTTGTGCTCTAGCAGATGTTTCTCTTATCTAAGTGCTGCCACCAGTACAAAGAATAGGGAGTTATGTGGCTTTCGTGCTGAAATGTGCATGGAAAGCTCCTGCTTTTTATTAAAAAACCTGACCTGTGGAATTCAAACAAATCCAACTCAACGCTGTGATTCAGAAGACTGTCAGGTAAAAGATGCCTCTGGGATGACCTTGTTCATTCACAAAAAGAACAGGACTAATTTTCTCCTTCAATAGAAAATGTAATGTTTGCCTAAAATTCATCTTTTGATTATGATAAATTAGCTATACTTACCTGGACATTTCCTTTCTTCAGAAGATAAGGTGTATAAATCTCTGATGGAGTTGGCAAGCTAGCAGCTTGGAAAGAGCCTGAGACACGATAGCCGTGGCAAGCAGAGAAAGCTTGTCAGAACCTCTGCAGCAATAGTGGCATAACTCCGCAGCCCATTCCATGGTGCTTTTGAGGAGCAGGCCCAACAGCTTTTCCCTGTGTAGGCCACGGTCAGATCTACCTAATGAAACTACAAATCCATGTTTTTGGATGCTGCTTACCAACTCTTCTCCAGATGATCCATTTCTTTCTGTTTGTGGTTTTTTTTTTTTTAATAAGATGGCCAAATATGAAATTTTCTTGTTTTCTCTCAAATTGCCAAAGGAGACAGTTCAGAATCTTGAGGCACTGCTGTTATTCTTTAGCCATACTGACAACGAACCCATTATTCCTTCTTCAATTTATATCTCCTGGACAGTTTCTGGTTTCGCGCTAGCACTGCACTTGCTATCGTATGGTTATTTGGGTTTCCTAGCAGACTTTTGTTGAAGAACTCTGTCAAAGGCCTTCTGTGAGCCTGAACAGATCCTGCCAGCTGCTTTTGTGCAGTTCCTTGGAGACAGCTCGTGTGGCTGACAGGGGCCTGCAGGGACCATGGCTCAGCTCTGCTCTTTGTGTCTGTCAGCAAATAGGTGTCATAATTTTGGTTTTAGTTATTAAGCCAATTTATTGGAAGCTCGACAAGTGAGGTCTATCATATTTCTTAGAAGAATAGAAATAGCAGAGGCAATTGTCTTGCCCCCCATGCTAGGAAGTGAGGAACTATTTTAGCCTGCAGCTCAGCCATTTTCGCTCTGAGAGGGGTAAGTGCAGTACTCCGTCTTCTAGTTTCTGCCATTGTATCACCTTTCCTATTGGAAAAGAGCAAGTTAGGAGTGTCCAGGGTTTTTTTGTTATTCTCATTGTAAGCTGATGCAATATCAGATTTTCATTTTCTTAATTATTGAACCATTCTGTGAGCTCTGGAATAATGAAACGGTCTCAGATTTCATTCACCCCCTGTGAAGATGTGTTTTGGTCTCAGGGATGTCCTCCAAATTCTTTCGTGAATGTTAAAGCAAATAACTTATTCAGGCCTTCAGCAACATCAGCCTGATCTGTCACTATTAGTAGAGTCACATTCCTTAATGATATTGTGGACTTTTTTTTTTCTGGCTGCTTGCTTCGTTTTAGTGTCTGTTTTTATTAATTTTGAAAAATATCCTTTTTATTTGCATTTTCTTGAATATTCCTGTCATTTCCAAAACTGCCAACTACCTGTGGTCACCATTAGCATTAACTGATGTTATTATCTTTTTAATAATTTGTAATCAGGTTTCTGGAATCAAACAATCAGCTGTGCTGCTGTAACTAAGAAAGGAGTTTTCTTTTATTATAACAATTGGATTTTCTTTTTTTCTCCTTTTCAGATGATTTTAGTAATATTTCAGTTATTCTCAGGTACGTGATCTGCATCTCCAAAGACTTTTGCATCCTTTAAAAGTATTGTTTCTTAAAAGCCTGTCTTCAAGATAATCCTCATCACAAGGAGATTTGTTCAGTATAAGAAGTGTAGGTGTTGGTAGAGGTGAAGAAGCAGTGGGGAACACGGAGGAATGGAGCAAATGCTCCTTTGGATTACCCACGTGTAAGTACAATGTACACTGCTGTGGAATTACAAGCTGTTAGTTTTTTGTTTCCTTTATAGATTTAATCTATGGGGGATATACTTGCAAAAGATATCTGAATATGAAAAAACCCCTCCTGTTTGATTAATTTACAGTTTCAGCTAAGGCTGATGTCCTGCTTTGCTGGATGATGAAAAACTAAAACAACACGTTCCAAAGGCATCCCCTAGTGCGTGTGGCCAGCTGTCCTTCTAGGGACTACAGCCAAAGGGGTTGTAGATCCTGATCATGAGTAACTGGTTGGTAAGCTGAATGTGGCTCTAAGTTCTATAAGAGAGAATGAAACAATTTTGGAATAAAATCCTCTCTGTTGTCCTAGTCTTTATAAAAGTTTATGTATTTCCCCCTCTCAAGTGCTTCAGTGGGACCTTTTGCTTAAGATAACGAATACTGGTATTAGCTAAAATGCCACTGATTGCAGCTGTTAGCATGTCAATCATCTGGGGTATTATTCCGTCTTCTGCAATAATTTGTACAGCTTTCTTCAAAGGATTTGATTATTTCCATTACAGCTGGATCTCTAACTTGTATATTTTAAATAGACAAGACTGACAAAGTGGGGTAGAGAGAGAGTAAATGAGCAGTCATAAACAGGGAGGCAGAATGTCTTTCCTAAAGTCACACGAAGGGATTGTAGAAGAATTGGGAGCAGGTGCAATCACCCTTGCTTAAGTTCCCGCTTGCTGGAGAAGAGCGTTTTGGTATAAAGGTATGACATGTTTTTCTCAGTGAATATTTGTTTATCCATAAAGGATTAACACCTTAATGAAAGAATTTTGGTAAATTTAGTGATATATTTACTTGCTCTTTAAACTGAATTCAGATTTGTCAGCAAAAGCGTATGGATTTCTCAGTACTGGTTTAAAGGGATGAACTATTTGAAGCATTTCCCGGTATCAAATCCACCAGGTCTAGCAACTGCACTACCTTAAATAGCCTGTACTTTCAGTGCTCTAAAGTTTGGCTTCAGGCCTCCTTATCCTGTTCTAACATATGAAGATAACTTGTAAACTGGCCCTTTGTTTATTTCAGAAACAAGAGCTGTCATACACGTATTTTTAGTGGCGTAGAAAAGTTCTTCTCTTTTCTGAGTAACATTACTATCGAGCTTCTTCTTTAATGCCTGTTAAATATTGAATAGATTTTGAACTTCTAACACATGCTTAGTGCTTTGTCAGTAAAATCACTGCAACATCTCATGCCATCTGTCACAAACCCTTCTCCCAGCAGGGAATCTTTGCCAGTTATTATAATATTATGAAGTCTAAACCGTTAGCATGAAAGAGTACTATTGCTGGGCATTTTGTTGCTCAGCCCGAAGGTTATGTCAGGAAAAAAGGAACGTGATGCGAGATTTATGTGGGTTTTTTTTAGGGAGGGGTGTGTATGTGTGTATGAGTGTCTGTTATATGATTTTAAATTTGAATTAAAATATTTCTAAAAAAAAAAGATGGTATAATAATTCTTGGTGTATTCTTTGCCTCTGGACTGCCGCTGTGGTTTGCCATAACAGAATTTTTATGTGCTGAACAACAGTTGCGGGCTTGCTTGTTCCTGCTTCTCAGAGCTCTTTGCCACATGCAAACACTTTGGACAATGGCACTTGTGCAGTGCATGGGAGTTAATTACAATGCCAAGGGTACAGTGCGTGGCTTGTCCCCAGCATACTAATAGATACAGTGTAGTGACAGCTAAAGTACCTGAAGGGGCTATAAGGAAGCTGGGGGGAGTTTTTACAAGGGCCTGTAGTGACAGGACAAGGGGGAATGGGTTAAAATTGAAAGTGGGGAGGGTTTAGATTAGATATCAGGAAGAAATTCTTCCCGGAGAGGGTGGGGAGGCACTGGGACAGGTTGCCCAGAGAAGCTGTGGATGCCCCATCCCTGGAAGTGTTCAAGGCCAGGCTGGATGAGGCTTGGAGCAACCTGGTCTAGTGGAAGGTGTCCCTGCCCATGGCAGGGGGGTTGGAACAGGATGGTCTTTAAGGTCCCTTCCAACCCAACCCATTCTATGACTCTAAAAAGGCTGGCATCCTTACATGTCACTGGATACCGCAGTTCCATTTCAGTGCACTACAGGACTTGCTTGTAGGAAGTAGGCTACTGTCAAAATGCTTTGACAGGTAACTTAGGAGCATGTCTAAGTCTTCACCCCAAAACCTTTACAATGTAATGTAATTTCTGCTGGCACAGGATAGTTAACCAGCACTCCTGACCAAATTCCAACTGAGATAAAACATCGCCAGACCTAAATCTTCCATGTACAACTGAAAATGTGTTTCCTTCCAGTTCAACATGAGCAGTCCTGTGTCACTGATACAATGGCTTCCATGGCTGCTCTCTCTCGATACAAGTCCAACTAAGTTTAGTCATAGGGTTTATTTCCATGCATTAACATCCCTCTGTCCCTAAAAGGCAGTGGAATATCAAGTATATATCAGTCCAATTAAATATCTATGTTTCTGCAGAATTATTCATTGAATATGCCTTTTCTTTAGAAAGTAGTGATTGCAAAACATTTTTAAAGACATACTTTTGTGTAGTTTTAAAAGCTAACAGACTTTCTTATATACTGAAATATATAAAGAATGGATTTGTTTGGGAGTGAGAATCTTTCCCCACACTGGGCCATTTTTTCACCTGGAAATTGGATCATAGTTAAGCAGGTGCATTTCTTCTGGAAGCACTGACAAACACTGCACTGCTTAATTTCGCTGGAATAACCCTTCTGTGATGTTTCAGTAATTCTCGAGTATTCATGACTGGGAACATTAAGAATCAAAACAGGCTCCTTTTCCCCCAGCATTGGCTTCATTCATGCCTTTCATGTTTGTATCCAGGAATGTCTTTGGAGGGCTTAAATAACTGTAGCCTAAGCTCTGTGAGTCACTTGTAAAGAAATGGAGACAAGCAAATAATATTTTACAAAACGTAGCCACGTGGGCTTGTGAATGATGTAAATTCCATGGGCATTTATTGTTGTACCTTCAACAGCTAGTGAGATACTCATCACTCTGTTCTGTAGGGACTAACCACAACGAGGCGAGGTTAGTGTTTATTTCACTTAAAATAACCTACGTACCAGTCCTTTGCATCCATCTGCTTCTTATGAAAACAGTTGGTCTCATACCTTGGTGGGTTTCATATAGCAAGTTGTACAAATTCTATTCTTTTTTTTTTTTTGCTTATGCTGGAAATATTTTTCTTGACCATCAGTTTTCTGTTGAAGCAGAATAGCTCCCTTCTTTAAAATTAAGAAATGCATTTTTTGACAGTCCTGTGATTTAATAATTAATTTATGCATGCTTATGCTCTGGTTTTTTTTTTTGTCTTGGAATGTAGTTGTGACAAATGTTATGCTCTACTATGAGAGTTCGTCATGCCTCAATGGTTATTTTAATATTCCATGTCTGTCATTCTAAGTGTTTGGATATGTTTGGAAACAAAATTAAGATTGAAAAGGAGTTAAGAAATTTCAAATTTATGGCTCTGGGCACAGCCTAATTTTTCAGCACATAATGTGTTCATTCTTAGAGAGAAGGACACCCAAGGATTATTTCTTGCTGTGGTTTGAACTGCCGTTCAATGAGACAGCACATATGAAATGCAAGGGAGAGAGTTAAAACTTAGATCTTTTTGCCCATAAGTATAATTTTAGTTGCTCATTTTTGTTACATTGTCAAACAGCACAACACATGAAACGATGATGGTGATACATGGTGATGCCACTGCTAATGTTTAATACGAGATTTCTCCTGCACTGGGTACTTAAAGCCTCTTTCTATGGACAGTTAATCTGCATTAGCTCTACTTAAGAAAAGAGGATCAGTCAAAGAGCCATCTATTTTAATTGTAATCAATTTAGTAAAGCTTAGAGCACCATAAGGGGGCAGGGCTCCTTCATAATCTGAGCTGCACACATACAAAGGAAAGACAAGCTAACACAAAAAAAAAAATCAGAGAGAAATGTCCTTTTCTACAGAGGAATATCCTGTAAACATAATTTAGAAGAACAGTCTTGAGTTAACGCTCTGATACCCATCCAGGCTTGGTGCATGGCTGATTTATTGGAGGATTGACACTGCCCAGACTCTTGTGCATGTTTTGGCCATGTGGTACAGTGACGGTGGCAAACCTTCCCACCTAGAATCATAGAATCACCTCTTCCCCTGGAGCTCTTGCAGTTTTGTTGCAGTCACTGAGACCACTTGCATACCTTTCTGTATTGACACTGTAAAGTGCCAAAGATAGCACAGGAGGAGTTTGTACCATTACCTCTGCAATGTACCGAAGAGGGTACATTACAGCGGCAACGGTACAAATTCCTCCTCAGTCTCCTACTGCCTTGGACCCCTGGAAGACCTTTTCCCTTTCCTTGGCAGAGAAACATACATGCATCACTATCATCCTGATTTATGCCAAGACGTGGATCTGTGCTCCTTCAAGACATGGTGTGTGAAAGAAAGAAAAAGCTTAGATCCTCTCTCCACTGTGTCAAAATGCTGACTCCTGGGTTCCATTGCACTCCAGTTCCTGGCCCAGCATCAGCAACTCTCACAGTTACAAACATTTTGGTAGCTGCCACTTCCAGCTGGGCCCTGCAAAAAAGTTGGCTAAGCTAGCAAATCAGTGCCAGGAACATGTAGGGTGAAATGACGCTGTACACACCTTCTTTTCTGCTCTTTGTAAAACAACTGAAATCCTGCAAACTGGGCATATTAACCTGATTGAATTAATGTAATCTCTTAAATCTTATCCTTTATTTCTATTGTATTCTACATATTCAATTACATCGAGAACATGAAAAAGAAGTGAGGTATAATTGCATCATACAAGCTGTTGGGTGTGGAAGAAACGTGGAATGTTAAATAGCTGTGTTCTTGGTCTGCTGAAGCTTTACGTGGCATGGAAGGCAGCATTATTTGCTGAGAGAGTAGTTTGCAAATGTCAAAGTAGTAAAGTGATAAGATAGCTAATGCTGATCTTAAACTGGTTAGTTCTAGGCTAATGAAATTAAGGGATAAATTCTGCCCTTATCTACAAGGGGTTTAGGTTCCTCATGGGCACCAGCAGTGAAAAACTGCAATGGTTTGTAAAACTTAAGATTAATTTTCGAAGGCAAATGCAGACTTTGAAGGCACACTTCTAAGGGAGTGAAGATTCTGTGGGAAACTCTTCAGATCTAGGCTTAGAATAGTTGGTAAATGTGGATGTATTTTTTTATTTTAAGCATCTAGATTAAAGGAATATGGGGAAATCATGTAATGGAAGCTCACCTCATACTAAGAAGAACATTCCCTGGTTTTCAAGTGAACGGATTTGACTGAGGGAGGTGTTCTTGCCAGCTATGGCTATAAGGGGTAGGTTCTGTAAAGTTATTAATAGGCCTTACATAATTATGCTGACAAAAACTTTCACCTGCAGATAGGGCCTCAGCACGCAATAGAAGGACTTCTAAAGGAGTTACAATATTCTTTAGTCAATTCACGACTGTAAGTAATTTTGAAAAATGTTTGCACAGGCATTGAGCCATGTTGATTATTTTTATCCGGTCAATATGTTTAGGCTCCCTGCCCAGTTTAGGAAAAGGATAAGGAATCCTGAAGCTTGCAAATGCAAACTGTTCTCAGTTTATGGGATTTTGCCCTTTGTTCAGTTTCAGGTTCAAATAAACTTGAACACGTAAAATAACTGCTGAGATAAACTTCCTGCAAACAGTGGGATAACATCAGGAATACTTCTGAGATCTTTTCAAAATTGGTTCATTATTCTTACCAAAATCATGTTCAGGTTTGTCTTGTAGGAATTTGGTGGTCCTTCGTTTCCTAGGTAGCCAGTGACAGTAAGATTGTAAGACAGTAAGGTGGTGAGATTTGGTGCAGAGAGTTTTGATGCTGAGGCTCTAGTTCTATTTTTTAACTTTTATAGGTTTAAGGTAAGGTAACTTAAAATATCAGTTTCAGGTTTTGTGGCCTCTAGAAAGGTGATACCACCTGAGTCTGAAAGTGCTTGCAGCTTTGTAGTGACTGTCTGATGTAGCTCTACTGCATACTTTCAGGGAATTGTTCCTGGAGATGTAGTGAAGAGGAAGCAATGAACTAGCCAGGTAGATTTAATTCCAGAAATACTCCTAACTGAAACTAGATGGGATGACCTTGTTACTTGGCTTCTGGAAGGTGCACACAGGCATGCCTTAAGTGAAGATTTCTATTGCTTGGGTTTCATTATCTTTTTTTTATATTTGGCATTTTAGGTTGTAGGGGGAATAATATCTTGAGATTACTGGATGAAACATCTAAGGGTAACGTCTGGTGCCTGCCAATTTTTTAATGGCCTTTTTGATATAGTGATTATTGATCCTCAGAGTCTTCCTGCTCGGGAAGAAATATATGAAGTCTTGTAAAATACCCTTTTCACTTTAGATGGTATCAATACTTATTTGGTCTTGACTTTAAAAGCAAACAGAACAAGCTTTTTACCTCAAGTTTCAGATGGCTGGCAACATAAAAATGTAACTGTCACGCATGCTTGGTCTCATACCTTGAACACTCAAAGCAAGTTAATAACAATGCAACTGCAAATTTTTGATGCAGAGCACTAGGACTTAAAATTCATGTACTAGAAAAAAGACTTGAGGCTTAACTAGACAGACCTGGGAATCAACAAATTTTCAGAACCAGCTGGTGTTGGTGTGTATTGTGAATTCATTGGAGGAGAGAGCCCTGTTCAGTAGTTTTCACTTTGAACAGAGTCTAAGACCTCCAAAGCTCTCTGTGTCCCCTGAAGTTTATCTCATTTGTAAGTGAACAGTTGGGTTAAGGAATCCTGTGTATTCCTCTGCCTTAGAGAACCTATGCCTTGTTCCTACTTATCAGCTGTATTTGGCCAATATTCATCTATAAATGCTGAGAAAACGCCCTGTGGAGCAAGAGCTGTTGAACACTTAGTTACACTGGATTGTAATAGCTATGTGTTCTGCATGCATGGAGTTTATCCACCGTGGTTCTGGTCCAGGGTGGGTAAGGACACAGGAAGACTTATTTCCACTCAATGTTCTTGTGCATTTGTTGAGGAAACTCACATTTAAAGAGCCTTTCTGCTTTGGAAAGGTTTTCTTGGGGAAATGCAGGTGATTTCTTTCAGAAAGGAAACCCCATGCAGCATCTTTTGCAATGGTCTTTTGCAACAGGTTTTCGACGTATGTAGTGGAACGTGTACACTCACAGCCTATTTGCACCGTGGTCTGTTTAAGAGAGAAATACCCATTATTCCCACATGACAACAGTGGGTGTTTTTCTGTTGAACCTGTAGATGGAGATAAATACAACATTTTCCTAACAAAATAACTTTGCCAGCTTAAAATCTGGAACTGTGTGCCTACTGTTTGAGAGACCAAAAATAAATCAGTGTACTATATTTCCCCTGTGGAAATAGGAATATCTCTGATTTACTCTGCAGTGTTTACCTCAGGGATAACCCAAGTAGAGAAGGATGCCAGGCATCCTGTCTGGCAAGGCTCCCTGTTTTTATGCATCATCATCATCATCACAGCTAGGATTTTGTTATGTGACTAAGTTTGTGGAATAATATGTGAGGTGGGAGTTAGTCACACTCTACTGAGAAACTGCTTTCCCCTTCGGTAATGTGACGTTATTTGCTGGAGACACAGATGAATACTTCGTATGTGCAGAGGACCGCGAAAGCATGAATAAATGACATCTCTAGTGATCAACTGATGGGATGGCAGGTACCTCGGTGTTACACTGAACAGATGGAATCTGTGCCAGTTGTGATGACTTCTGCAGTAAAAGAGTCAAATGTGTTTTGGACTGTTTTCTTAGCCAGGAACACCTTCCTCCTTCCCTCAGTGAATAGAGGAAAGCAGTTCTGACAGTGTCTTCTTTTACTCGTTCTTTCCTGGGCTTTGGAGTTGCCGAAAAGTTAAAGATTGTGAAATCTCACCTGGGAAAAAAAAAAATCTTCCCAAAGAAAAAGGTATTTTTCTATCCATACAGGAAAGCTATATGGATAGACATCTCATAACCTGAAAATCTATTTGAAGGGCAATTATTTGCTTTACATGAAATGTGCCAAGCCGTAGTGTCCTTAGCAGTTGTGCATTCCTTCTGAAAACAGCAATAGCTGAAAACTTGGAGGGATTAGCAAAATCTTTCTGTGCCAGCTGTTTGTTTTGGAGTCTGTTTGCCTTGGTTTTTACTCCTGTTACATTTGATAAATAGCCGCAGTGCTAAAATTCAAACAGGCTTTTCTGGAACTGAAGAGCTGCAGGAGTGCATGGTGATGTGTATACAGCTTGTTGTTAGTTTTCACTTTCTCGTTTCAAAGGGCATGAACCGCTGACTCCCTAGTTACATTTGGTTGCTTTCACTACATGAAATCTTCCCACATGAGCTAGGGTCGTTGTCAGCTCTCTGACCTATGTGTCAGTGGAGACAAACTGCAATCAGGAATTCATAACTGAAGATACTGTACTTCAGCTCTGTTACTGTGTATCCTGGGTGCCTCTATGTCTGTCTGCCACAAAGTGCCCAGAATTCTCTAGGGAACCACTCCACGCAACCTTGAATAAGGAAACTTTGATCTATGTTCGTTATGGAAAGAAGAGGAAACCATACAGTAGAATAATGGATGCTAAATAGGTCTAGGAGAGATGTGGCCTCTTGTGCTCCCACAGATAAATGGTTCAGACCTGTTGTGGGAAAGGACCATTTGCGTGATTCAGTCATGGCAAATGGACATAGAATGAGCTCTGCAGAGTAACAGGGTTTCCAAGATGATGTGTGTTAGAACCTTCTCTGGGCCCTTATCATCAACTATAGATTATTTGTAAGAGGATGGACCAAGGAATTGGCTCAGCCATAACACAGTCCCTGACCTGTAACACACACATCTAACTGACACTCTGAAGCTGCTAGTATTTTAATTGTGTGAGGTCTTAACAAGGAATTATGGGAGATAACTTATCCAGGGCTTTCCCTGGCTTGTTCAAACTTCTGAAAGGGGTTGCATGGGACTTGGTCCTGCAATACCCCAGAGTTTGCCCCTGTTTGAATATGAGGTGAGTTTGGGGAGTGTAGGGTTGAGTCACTACTTGCACAACACAGATGCACTCTAAGGCCATCCAAGTTATGGCAGCTGGATACTTGGCCACTTATGTGTTCCCCTCTTCCCCCTTTGACCAGTACAGGACAGACATTAATGGATCTGGGATGCAATTTGGTATTTTTGTCAAAAGCAATACTGATCACAGTCATTCCCACCTGTGAGGGCATCTCTCTCCAAGGTCAAAAGCAAATAAGAGCAAACAATAACCAACATGAACAAAATAGGAATTTGCCCCCTAGCTAATTTCCTTCAATCTTTGTATATGTTCTTGTGTTTGGGTGTGTGATATGTATCTGTAGAAAGAAAGATATTTTCTGATTTTTAAACCATTGGAAAAGTGAGGCTTTGCAAGTCCTGCCCAACATTTGCTCTGGATGCAAATCCAAACATTTAGACCATTAATATGTAGGCAGAATTACAGAACCGTTGCATAATGTATGTTCCCAAACCAAAGATACGCATATTTCTCTTTGTAAGTAGAATTTCCTCCTGCCTTGCCTCACATCACAATTTTGCACTCAGCCTCACTGCTACTTATCTGCTGATAATGTTGAATATCTTTCTTTGAGTAGGATAATGTATACTATTACTTAAAAGTGTGAATATTCATGAGAGTGCTTTTTTATGAATATTGTATCTGGTTTAATTTTCTGTGTCACTAGTTCCCTGTAATACAAATTAGTTTAACACTTCCCATAGGCCAAATTCTAGCCTTACATATGACAAAACCCTGCTGAAGCAAGATGATGAGCCTGTTGCTACAAAATCTCTTACTGAGGTCAGTAGTGATTTGCAGATGATGGACTTATATGAACTTGTATTTTAATATCTGAAGGAAAGAAGAGTATCTTAAAAGTTTTGTAATGTTGATTATGTTACTTTGTAAAATCTTTTCTAAGGCCGAAAACTTCTACACCTGACAATTATGTATGACTATTTTCTATCATTGTCAAATATGTTTATAAAATATGGTGCAAAACCTTGTGCAAATGCATTAGGAAAAAATATGCAGGAGGGAAAGGATTTGGGTTTTGTTTACTTTCCAACTATGTTTGGCTTTCAAAGTAGAATGACACTTCCCTGTAGCTGGTTGCCTCCATATTTCACCATAAGAGAACTTCGGAGGGATGAGAGAATCATGAAGGGTATATGGCACTATGGAAAGAATACTATTGCCCTTACATCTCAAGTACGCGTAATTGTTTAAAAAAGAGAAGAAAATAGACATTTCAGGGAAAACTATGCAGAAGTATTTATCCTTTTGTTTTAGAAGAAAAAAGTTTCAGAGTCTTCTCTCCACGTGTACTGGAAAAACAAACAAAACCAAATTTAATTCTAAATAACACTAACTGATTTTGCCCTTGACCTAGTGTTTGTTGGAAATCCTCCCTGTTATACAAAGGGTGATGAAAATTAGGGTAAGAATACAGAAACCAAGACATTATTATGGCTACAATGTAGCAAAGGGTGTAACTATTACTCCTTCCTGAAATAGGCAGGCTGACCCACTGTTTCAAGTTTGAGCTAGAAGAACAAGTATTATTATTATTTTTTTTTTTTAATGTAACCCATGCCTATTCAGTTGGTAATTTGTATTTGTCTTATACATTTTTGTGTCCAGGCTACCCTATTATTTCCTGTTACTAGTAGTATTTATCTTAATGCTGAACATAACCAGGAGCCTGTTAAAGGTACTGCAACCGTTTTCTTCAGTTTAAATTTAGCAAAGGATGTAATTGTCGCCAGTAAGATTTAAGCTTGCTATTTAAAGCTTAAGTGTTCTACTAAACTGCTGTCTACCTGATAGCAATCAGAAATGGAGAGTCATTCCATCGATTCACTACCTGCAGTAGTATGAGCTTTTGCTTATTTCAGTGGCAAGTAAGACTATTTATGAAGCAATATAATAAAGGATGTTGATAAAGAGCAAAACTATAAAGCTGGGATTTCATCAGTTATTTTAGTAAAGCAGGCCAACATTACATTCTTTCCATTTTAACATTTCCTGCAGTACTGATGTAAGAAATGCACATACCACCCAGTCCAGAATCTTTGGAGAGTTCCTTCAGCTGTAGCAATGCTGTTCCTCTTCGCTGAAGCTCTGAAAAGACAGAATTTATGTGTGCTAGCGAATCGTTTGCCAAATCCATTCACTGTCTCATTGAAACTTTCCCACTCGGTTAAATACTGTTTATATTTCCATAATTATAGATACTTCTGCATTTTTAATGATTTTTAAAAATTGTTGTAAATTAAGTCTCACTCATATTATCTTAGAAGGGAGCCATCTCATTAATCATGACATGCAGCTAGAAGTACATCCACATATGTGGGGTATATGAAAAACTTTGCTAGAATTTGTCAGTATTTTTGGGGAGAACCACTGCCAGGAAATTCTGTTTTGTTAAATTAGAAACATTTTGCATGAATGTACTATTCTCAAAACCCACTTACATATACAAGCTATCTGGAAATTAAAAGAAAGCCAAGTAACTTGGGTAAAATGGAATGAAAATAGCATTTTGGCAAGAATTTCCCCTTGCCCACTGTGTTCTCGTAGTATGGACCCTTTCCATCCTTAGTTAACACCTTTTTTCCTCATTAGAAAAAAGTATAAATTGATGCATAATTTGGTTGCTAAGAAAAGGCTTTTTTTCCCCTGCCATTTCAATGCTCTGCTTGTGTAACCCATGCCCTCTGTTTACCAGGATTCTCCCAGCCTACCCTCATGCTGCAGGCTTCCTGCCCTGCCATTTCCTGCTCACCTAGGTGTGCACTGTAGGAGGCTCTTCCAGCCATCTATACGTGTTGCTCTTAGGAGAAGTTTGTTCTTTCCTTCTCCTTCCTGGCAATTTCTCATCACTCCCAGGGCAGCAAGGCAAACCATCAACCTGCAGGACCTCTTTTGTTAGAATACAACATAATTGGCATTGGCTGTGAGAAAACAACAGGAAAGGATGCCGCCTTTCACATCTCAAAAGTATCAAAACCAAGAAGCCAAAATAACCATAATGTGCCATTTTAAAAAGCAGTGATGTCTGAAGGTCAATCTCCTGATTTCCAAGTGCTTAAGATTTCAGTTGCCTGTGGCTGGCATTGTCTCTGTACTGACAGATACAGATTAGCTCTGCACAGCTGCTTTTACTGGTTGTATTCTGCTCTTTGGGCATTTGAACACTCCAACTGAAATAGAGAGTATAATGATGATATAACTGAAGTTCTGTATGGATTTGAAACAAATCAGAAAACAAACATCTTCAGAAAACATGCTTGGATTAGAAATTAAATGTGCCCAAAATACTACTACATTCTTGAAGATCTCTAATTGCTGCCCGAGTGCAATCTGTCACAATACTGCCTTGTTCTTGCATGTTTTACCATAACACTAACCTGCTATAAGTATGAAATGTAAAAACAAGGTGTCAAACAGAAGTGAATCTCAAGAACATGCTGTCAGCACATCTATTAAAATTAACAACTGCCACCTTCAAGACTTGATATCAGTAAATGCTGTCTCTATTGACATGAAATGCATCAACAATGAAAAAGACTGAACCTATGAAAGGGGGCAAAAATGTCTCTTGATGATCCACATACAGCACATATTATTAAGGAATTAGCATTTCTACAAACTAGCTGATCCATATACAGTTTGTAGAATGGAACAGATCCACTACAGTCATGTCTAGATTAAAGAGTAGGAGCTCACAAAAGGATTAGAAAGATTTTAGAAGACAAGCTTCTGAGTCCAGCAGAGAACCTCTTGGAAAAGCTAAAAGTCATAACCAGCACATAGAAGGAGAAATTTCTAGGAAAGCTGAAGATAGGGAAAGGAGAACACCCCCCACCTCCCCACACTCCTGTTTTAATTTCAAAATATTTTGAAAACATCAATTATCAGTTCTTCTCACTAATCTGCCCTCTGTGGTACATTATGTTCTCCCACCTTACAACTGGGACTCGGTACAAACAGCTTGTGCCTCAGTGAACAACGCAGCACCAGCACACCAGCAAAGAGGTGGGAATACAGGAGTTTGTAACTACCAGCTTCATGAAGGACACCTCCTGCCCTTCCCTCTTTCACCAGGAAGGTTTAAGAAATCTGTCTTAGAAATGTGTTCTATGCAACCATTCAAGCTCACTAATTAAGAACTGCTTTTACACTTGTGATTAATACTGGCTCGTGTTCCTTGCCATAAAAATTACATATGATACTATATATTACAAATATATTGAGAGAAAGAGGAGAAACTGCAACAGGATTAGAGAATTATTCTTCTTTTACGAAGTGTCAGCTCAAGTGTTGGTATGGAAAACTCATCTTGGTATTGTTCCTCTACCTAGTAGTGATATATAAGCACAAGTACACAGATTGCTGTGGGGGAGTTAAAAGGTAATTCTCCTGATGAACAGAGTGGATTGAGGAGAATGGACTTGCAGATGTAGTCAGATATTAGAAATTTCCTCTTGTTTTGTGTACAAAGGTAGCCTGAAATTATTAAGAATTGTCGTATACACAGAACGACATATGTCAGGATGGGATTCAGGAATGTTTATGCACTGAAGAGGACAGTGGAGTAGTTGTGGAGAGGAACGGAGTAACAAAACCAGTTCAGCTCCTGCAAGATGTTGCTGAGGCTCCGGCCTACCCACACAACTGTTGCCAAAGTGGAAGGCAGCAGGCGGCCTGACCTGGCTCGTATGTCCAGTGCAGGTTTGCTGAGACAGACTGAAACTTTCTCTGAAGAAGCTGTTGCCTGACAGCTGCTAAGAAACTGTACTCAGTTAGCTAGTTTATGTGACTTCGCTGAGTCTCAGTGGAATAAGTCATATGCTGGGTGTATTGTTTACCGAAGATTCCACTTTCCATAGTTTAATTTTGCAGGTATGATGTGGCCGCTCGGGTGTAAACTGAATTACCCTTCTGTGCCCGTGCAGGTGACGGAGGCGCGACTCCTTGCAGCGGGAGCCTGTACAAAGCTGCGTGGTGCCGTTGGAGCGCTGTGCTGCAAGGCAACAGGCGTGATTCGTTACGGCCTCACGGGCCGTGGCGAGATGACACGGGCTGCCCGTGTCATCTCAGCTGACACGGCTGTCAGCCGGCCAGCACGGTTTTGTGTACGCGGAGGGCTGGCAACCCTCGCCGTCCGCGTTCACCACGAGCCCTGCTGGGAGCAGAGACTTGGGCAGCCTCACAACAGGGCGTACATACAGCCGGCGGAGCTGCCGTCTGGCGAGCGGCGGGG
>NW_010239255.1:0-3311 GCF_000690775.1 Eurypyga helias
ATTAGCCATTTGGAAATCTATCCTTTTCTTTGTACCGCAAGCTGTTTGCGTGTTTCCACTCCAAATTGCTATACTTGGGTGCTAGCGCGCCGGTGCAGACGCCTCGCGCCGAGCCCCAGGCTTTGCTTGGGCGCAGCGCGGCTCAGAGCGGGCTTAACGCCGGTGTTCCCATTCCTGACCTTGCTCCTGCCCACCCGCTCGCCCCGCAGCTACCGTCACCGTGCTGGGGGGTTTTCTGGCTGCCCACCACGCCGTGGAGGTTTTACCTCTCCGAACGGGTCCCCCCACGGGATGGCCGCTGGAAGGACTTGATACGCACGAGGCAATGAGGGAACTCGTCTGGTGGCTGCGCAGCACCGACCCCCATCACGCGCCCACGGATGGCGTTGGTGGGGCTGCAGTGGGTGAGACCGCCTTCCCTCCCCTTCCCGAATTAAGGGTAACGCCGTGGAATCCACATTTAAAATTCCTGCCTTCCGCTTCCTCACCTCATTGGCATGAAATCCAGAACTCCTCTTATTAAACACCGTTAAATATTCTCTTCATTTCCAAAGGCAAATATGAACAGAAACACAACCAAACATGTACTGTATTAAAATCATTGATTCACAATATTTAAATTTCCAGCTAGCCTCCAATTAGCAGGCTTTCCAATATTTGAACAGAAGACCATTTTAATGCAATTACAAACACATTTTAGGCATCTAAATTTTGTGCATAATTAGTTCCCTATTAAACTATTTATGTAGCCCTTTTTCCATCAGAAACAGAGAAAGCAGAACAATTTTATTCCTTACTGTTACAATAATTAACTATGCAAGTAGAACAGCATATTAATAGAGTATAATTTGTTTACATTTAAAAGAAAATTGTGTTAGATTAGCATAGCAAAAGACTATTTCCATATCCAGGCAGTAATATGCAGGCCTAATAGCAATTTACAGTGTAGTTAAAGAATATTATTAATAAAGTAATACAGTGTAATTCTGTTTGCCCCCACCATATTTCACAATGTCCTTAATTACAGCTAATTCCATCGAGACTAATTTGGGTGTTATTAAGCGGGAGATGCAGGAATCTTAAATACAACCTTTGTTAATGATGAAGTTACAAAGTTACCAGGGAGCCCATTCCCATGCTAGGATCGTTCCAGGGAGACCACACTCCCTCACTGGAAGGGCCGATGCCGAAGGATGCGGAGATATTGTAGAGAGTCCTTAATTACAGCTAATTCCATCGAGACTAATTTGGGTGTTATTAAGCGGGAGATGCAGGAATCTTAAATACAACCTTTGTTAATGATGAAGTTACAAAGTTACCAGGGAGCCCATTCCCATGCTAGGATCGTTCCAGGGAGACCACACTCCCTCACTGGAAGGGCCGATGCCGAAGGATGCGGAGATATTGTAGAGAGGTGGGTGTAGGTCTCTCCCAAGTGACAAGTGATGGGACAAGAGGAGATGGCCTCAAGTTGCACCAGAGGAGGTTTAGATTGGATATTAGGAAAAATGCCTGCCCAGAAAGGGCTGTCAGGGATTGGAAGGGGCTGCCCAGGGAGATGGTGGAGTCACGATCCTGGGAGGAATTTGAGCTGTGTGGACGAGGTGCTCAGGGACATGGGTTAGTGGTGGTAGGAGCAGTGCTGGGTTAACAATTGGCCTTGATGGTATTAAAGGTCTTTTCCAGCCTAAAAGATACCATGATTCCATGACTTTATGGTTTTATGATATGGGGATTACGCAGAAACCTATGGGTGGTTGTCTGGAGCCAGGCAGTGGTAGAACCGGTCGTGCATCCCTGGAGAGGATCATGCCTGGCACGGTGACGAGGCAGCGGGAGGTGGGCACGGCTTCTATGCTCACGAGGAAAGCCCTTGTCCCACCCCCAGAGCCAGGGGCTGGGTCCCGGTCTCTGCTGCAAGCCAGAAATCAGGTGCTTCGACCCAAAGCTTCGTGTCTTCCCATGGGCAAGACCCCGCCTTAGGAGAGAGGCCTGGAGGGTCACCTGGGCAGCTCCTCCTGCCACCACTCATGGATGCAGGGCTTTGCCGGGCTGTTGCTGTGGCTTTTGGGGTTGCTTTGGGGCTTTTCATTTCTTTTCTGCAAAGCATTTGACTTCCCAGAGGAGTTCCCCTGGGCATTTAATTAGGTGAGGTGAGATTAGGGTGGGTGTTGCAACGCCCAGCTCGTTAGGTAATGAACTGCTGGTCTATCTTATCTGCCTGCTTTTCTGCCCAGGTCCCTGGAAGCGATTGCTGGAGGGGGACAAAAGCCTCCTAGGACATTATTTATACATATATAAATATGTGTGTATGTATAATATATATGCATGTATCCATGAAGTCAACAGAATTAGGGGCAGAAACATTTCCTTTGAGCATGATTTTTGCCCAAAGAAGGTTATTCCTTCCATGGGCAATCAAGATGTTTTCTATTCCTGTATTTAGATGCACATCAATGCACTGGATTCAATTTCTCCACATGCTGGTATGCCCCAGCATATGTTTGCAAGGCACAGAATACACATCCCATCATGCTAAAATGATTTGTGGCAAAATCACACAAAGCCCAAGTAAGTGATTTTTTAATTGTGCTCTTGAAAGCAATTACACTCCTACTTTTCCCTTGCTGGCAAGCCCGCAGGTAACA
Organism: Eurypyga helias; assembly: GCF_000690775.1. Classification (NCBI taxonomy): domain Eukaryota; kingdom Metazoa; phylum Chordata; class Aves; order Eurypygiformes; family Eurypygidae; genus Eurypyga; species Eurypyga helias. Next base: position 2,649 of record NW_010239255.1, read on the forward strand.
TCCCTACCTTTGGGCTGGGGATGCCTGATGGCGACCTGGGAAGGGTTAAGCCATGGGATACCCTCGGCTTTGATGGGGTCAAGGCAAAAGGGATTTTGTCCTCTTTGTGGGAGCTTTTCAACTGCTAGTTATCAGTTCGAGGGGCTGATGTGCCACCCATGGTTGTTGGTAGTTCATGAAGGCACACTCTCTGTGCAGGCTGTCAAACACGGAGAAGGGCTGTAGCAGGTACAGTGAGTTTTATTTATGCAAAAATTAATTATAGTAAGCTAAAAAAACCTGACTAATGCTCTGCAAGTTAGGATTATTCCACAAATGTAGTCATCCAGATAAATGACCTTTGTTTTAACACGAGTGCCAACCTCTCATTCAAATGCTGGATAATCCAAAGTTCATATAAACTTTTCCTATCGTAACTGCAGTTATCCACAGCCCATTTCTCTCAACATAGCTTTTAAACAGTTTTCTTTTTTCTTTTTCTCAAAAAAAAAAAAATTATTTTACTCTCATAGCATTTGCCAAATAGTGCTTGGAAGTGTTCATTTCAATCCAGGGCCGAAGAGACCACTGGTAAACATGGCTCTGCAATAATTTGCTCCACGAAAATATTTTAAAAAAGGGGAAAAAAAGGAAATAAAAGGGAAAGAAGAGGTAGAGAAAGAG
>NW_010239255.1:3327-7435 GCF_000690775.1 Eurypyga helias
TTCATACCCTGCAGATGGCTAATATTCATATGTAACTGTCAAGCATATCCCAATGCCAAGCTCCAAAGCAGAGTGCATCAGCTTGTTCTTACATCTGAGCCATTAAACCCAATGGGTCTCACGCAGAAGGATCGCAGGCTGTACCCGGAGCTGGCAGGCTTGCGGCTCAGCCCGTTCCAACAGCTCTGAGCCTTCGGAAAAATGGGAAAAGTCTACATCACCTCGAGCTGGCGGGAGTGGGTTCCTGGTCTGGGTGCAGGGAGCTGTCATGAGTGTTCGGTCTAGGAACTGGAATAATCCAGGAAGAGCTCCAATCAATCCTTGCCATCACCTTTAGGATGTCCGAAATGCCGGTGGATTTGTCACCATCGCCAACCTCCTCTCCCTGCAGCACGTGACCCGGGGGTTTTAATGTGCTTCGACCTCTGCTTTGTTCTGCTTGTGACCCTTGTAAAATCAATGTCCTCTCTGCATTCCCAGAAGACACGTGAAATGGGGAATGGGACCTGTCAGATAGCAGGAAGACAAAAGCAGAGGAAAAAAATCAGAGGAAACTTCATTTATTTGAGGGAAGCGTGATAACCCTTTATCAAAGCTGATGGCTCTGTGTATGCAGCTCAAAAATCTGAGTAACTGTTTTAGTCGTGCCCATCCCAGGCGGCAGAGGCATGTCTGACACTCAGCTGAGGCCGGAGGGACGGGCCTGCCATCAGGCTCTGCGTCCTGCAGCCCGGCAGCGACACCGCTGACTGTCCCTCGGCCACTTTGTCAGCCCTTCCAGGCGTCTCGGAATAATCTCATAGAATCATAGAATGGTTTGGGTTGGAAGGGACCTTAAAGATCATCCAGTTCCAACCCCCCTGCCATGGGCAGGGACACCTTCCATAGCCCAGGTTGCTCCAAGCCTCATCCAGCCTGGCCTTGGACACTCCCAGGGATGGGGCATCCACAGCTTCTCTGGGCAACCTGTCCCAGTGCCTCCCCACCCTCTGCGGGAAGAATTCCTTCCTGATATCTAATCTAAACCTCCCTGTTTTCAATTTGTACCTCAATTTGTATCTCAACTTCTCTTGGAAAGCAGCGCTGGAAAACACCAGTGCAAATGTCTTACTGTGGTACAAGGGCATGGCTCCTTGCTCTTCTGGAGAAAGGATGCTGTGCCCGGCCTTCCTTTCCTCCGTATGTTTTTAAGAAGTCTCAATACGGGCTTTAGACTCTATATCTGGACCAGTGCTTCACCACGATCCATTGTATGGCTCCTCCACGGAGTAAAAACACACGGTACCCAAAGCACCACCATCCTGGCTGCAGTGTGGGCTGTGCCCAACGGGGACAACAGGGCAAAGTGGGATGTAACACGGTTATGGCCGCCTCAGCACTGAGGGATTTTGGTTCTGTTCGGCGTAGGGCACGTTTCAAGTCACGGTGTTACGGTGCTATCAGAATACTGCTCGTTTGCAGAGCCAGCGTTTCCCGCAGTTAGCAGGGGCTGCTGCAGACCCATTTCTCGCCGGTAGCTGCCAGCTTTTGCAGAAGCCCAACACCATCTTTCTCCAATAAATCCGCCAAACAATGAAATTGTAATAGCACTCCAAACAATAAGCTCAATTTTCTTGGTTATTTTTTGCTTTTAATAGCACCCTGTGTTGCATGGACCCAGCACAAAAGCCCCTTTTGTGGAAGCTCTGGCAGAATCCCTGCCTGCAGCCAAGAGCTGGGAGGGTGCGTGGCTGACCAACCCGCCCTTGGCCACCCAGGACCTGAGCTGGTGTCCGGAGCAGAAGCGCCCACATCAGGAGCAGGGTGCTGCCCACGCACCCCAGGGTGCTCAGCAGTGTCGTGCTCCTTGGGCTCAACTTTACAGTCGTCAGTGTTTCAAGAGTTAATGGACAAAAGGAAGAGTTAATGTCCAAATCTTGTCATTCACACACCTGCAATGATATAATTGCTTCAGTATGAGAGAAGCGGTGGATGCCCCATCCCTGGAAGTGTCCAAGGCCAGGCTGGATGAGACTTGGAGCAACCTGGTCTAGTGGAAGGTGTCCCTGCCCCTGGGGGGGGACTGGGGAGACTTTAAGGACCCTTCCCACCCAAACCATTTTATCTAGATTAAGAAATGGAAACCAAACCCACACACTTATTTTAGCAATACCAGATTTTTAAGCTTCTTTAAAAAATTACTTTTTAATTTTTTTTTTTAATTTTATTTTCATGGGTATTTAGAAACTTAGGGTATGTATTGAAAAAGATCTGTTTATCCTTATGGTCAACACAGTTTCCTGCATCGCTGCCTGCTTTCACAAGTCAACAACCATTTCCCCACTAGAATTACTTGGCCAAAGTGGGGTTCTTTTCTTCACCCCTGGTTTGAAATGTCCCTGGTTTGTCTCAACGTGTTCCTTAAATGCAATTTTTTAGGGGGAAGAGCTTTGCAAACATTTCAGTCTGGCACGACGTAGCACAAGCTGTGGTGAGCTTGTGGGAATGAGTCTGGACGTGGGACGCTCTCATCGGATGCAGCACAACAAGTATTTAATTGCAACAAAGGGATTTAATTGCTATTAAGGCCTTTCAACAAGAAAACCCAAATGTTTTAGCCCTGGAATAACACATTACTTTTTTCTTTGTCATTAGTCAAAATGACTTTGTTGGCTTAGTTTTTTTTTTTTTTATAGGGAGGGAAATTTTGGAAAGACTGGTAAAAGCTGTCTTTTTACATTCGGGTTACATGGCTAAGACACTTCCCAATATCGTGCGCCAGCTGACGTGGTACTTCAGCATGTATTTTGCCACTGTCTTGTGGGCTAAAAAACCAAATTACCTTTGGGTAATTTGATACATCTTTAATTATCACCACTGTTTAATACAGCAGCACACTAATATGCCAATGCCTCTTCTGTGGTGAGAGGAGAAAGACATATTTAGCCCTCATCTTTCTCAGGTTTTTTGGTTGTATTTTTTTCTGATGAATCACACCATTTGTTTTCTTTCTAAAATCATAGGCGTGATTCAAACCTTGCAGAACTGCTGCAAATAGCCACTGCTCTCCCAGGTGCTAAAGCATATTACAAAACCCACCGAATATGCCATGAAAGACTATTTTGATATAAGCTTACGGGTCCTAAAGACCTTTCTGATGGCCACAGATGAAAAAAAATCCAACACAAATAATACCAGTGGAGGCTTAAAGACCCAATCCTGCAAAAAGCAGGTGCCCACAGATAAGGATACTGCCTGGAGGGGCCATGCTAGAGCGATGCTCCGGCATCTCTACCAAAGACAGGCATCTTACAAATCCTCCCTCCTCCTCCTCTTAATCATGCGACATGATGCTGCTGCTTCATCAAGTTACTCCAGAACTAAGGATACAGCCAGACTTAGGCTGGGCTTTGTGGAAGTCAGCGATGTGCTAGGCAGAGCCTCTGAAATGCGTCGAGGCACTCAGAAAAAATCAGTTGTTGATGCAAAGTGTCTTATCTTGCTCTGCTTTTCATAGGCTTTAAGTCCTACCTCCCTCAGAATTGTCCTTGGGAATATTCTTTTGGCACTGTTGGCAGCAGAGGAATAAGGAGGGGTGGGATGGGATCATAAGCACACAGAGGGAAGTTTCTTTCCCGCTGTACGGTAGCCAGAAAAGCAGGTGAATCCCCAGGCACCGAGTTGCTATGAAGAAAATTAATAATTAATGCTGCAGAATAATTAATGCCGCGGTGGTTAAAAGCAGTTCTGTTGTGTGCGGCACTGCAGCGATCTGGGGTGGGACGCAGCTTCCCGGTGGTTCCAGTCCGAGCGCAGGGTGAGCGGCCCTGGGGAGGCTCAGCCGTGACCTACACGGGGATGTGATGCCGGCTGCAACATCCCCCCGGTGCTGGTGGGGGTCCCGCTGTGCCGTGGAGTGATGGATCATGCTGTGCACCGCCATCGTGGGGTATGTGGGACTGAACGGAGGAAAATGGGGACCTGAATGGGATCCATGTGAGTGCGTAAGCATCGTGATGGGTGTCTGCCGTGGGACTCCAAAGCCTGGCACGTGGCACCATCCCTGCCGCTTGCTGCTGTAAAGACCACCAAGAAAGGTAAAAAGAAGAGATGCCAGGGAGCTTGCGGC
>NW_010239256.1:0-75458 GCF_000690775.1 Eurypyga helias
TGATTCTATGATTGCTCAGAGAACCCACGCTGGAAGTGCTGACTGGGATGAAAGCGCTGTCCGTGCCCGGGGAGCACGGCGGCTCCTGGCTGCCCGAATCTTGCTGGAGTCTGGTGATTTAAAGGCCGATGCTCAGCTTGAACCTGCTCGCCTTAAGGATTACTTGTAAATGATGGCAGGAAAATGGATTCTTCCTTTTGCATCGGCTTCACTGGGGTGTTTTATCCGGCTGGGACCACACAGCCCGTCCAGGTGATGCTGTCTGAGGGTAGCTGGCCCCTTGGCATGGTGAGCACGGGGAACGCGCTTCAGCCGGTGGTGAGGGCTAATCCAGGAATGTTTTGTGAATGATTTAGAAATGTGCACCCGCCACGCAGGAATTTGGGGTTCAGAAAGTGGAGCAACTACTGGGAGAGCTGTCAAGGTGGGGGTACAGGCTTCCCATGCCCTGTCGTTTTGGGGTGGTCTTACAGGGAGGCATCCGCTGGTTCAGCTGGAGATGGGGCTGGCACGTCCCTGAGGTCTCTGCTGCCCTGGATGTCTCGGATCAGGGCTATTGCTGACTTGGGGCTTTCTCACAGCTGCTGTCATCCTTCCGAGCTCTTGCTGCATCTCTGGGGTCACTGGGAGCTGGTGGCTTTTGCTGTAGGGTTTTTTGAGCGAGTGTCACGTGCTCGGGGTGACGGCTCCGGGTCCCAGTGGGCAGGACTCGCTGCCCTGGGCTCACGTACGCACGGAGGGGTTTGCCTCACACTTTGCACTCGGGGAGAATCGAAGGTCCAGAGGAACAGGTTTGGGGGGTTTCATGGTTGGTTGTTTTTTTGCCAAGCCTCTCCTGACAAATGGAGCCAGAATGCCTCTGCCATAAAATCCAGCCTCCTGGCAGCTCTGTGGACATGCTGGATGCAAATGGACAGCAGCTGATGGAGGGCAGAGCTGAAGTTGTCGGTGTTCTTAATTGAGTAGATACTTGATTTAATGGGCTCCTGGTGTGGCTTAAACGAATATTCACATTTCTTGAATCCTCTGGGATTTGAGGTGCAGGGAGGGTATATCCCTTACACAGGTCACCCAGAGCTTTTCCCCTTAAGTAACCAAAAGACATTTACAGCCAACGCTTAACATTCCCAAAGTAGCTTGCCTGGGAATAGACTTTTAATAGGGTCTGGAGGAGCCCTGCTGACAGTTTGATGGCTTAATGGGACTGGGAAGAACGGCTGGGGGGCTGTTGGCACAGCACAGCCCCTTCTGCCTGCTCTGGGCAGCTGCCTGTCCCGGGGCATTCCCGATGGAACCCTACCTCGCTGATATGGGTTTGTACAGCTGCAGCCTCCGGCCCCTGTGCTTTCCTCTTTTCCTGGTGGGGTAACCAGTCACCAGCTTCGCCTGCATCCCAGCTGGAACGAGATGTCATTTACCGAGGCCACACAGGGTCCAAAAAAACTTTTCATGAGCTTTGAATATAGATACAGGCAGCTGTCACAGCCAGAACGGAGACTAACCCTCAAGATGAAAAATCTTTCCTTCATGGCTCTCAGGTCTGAAAAATGGAAGCAGCGTGTTGGCTCCAATTACTCTGCAGCAGCTCCCAGAAATTTCAATATACCTGATACTCTGGCACACCAGCTTGATGCCAGCCTGACCCAGTCGCCATCAAGTAGAGTAACTCTGATTTACACCCCCCGCAAGCAGAAAACAGCTAGGACTGCTCTCCGCCATGGGGTGCCCCCCGGCGGGTTCCTCTGTGGGGTCTGGTGGGAGACACTGGTGAGGGGCAAGCTGCTCCCTGCAAACAGGGCACGGGGCACAGCGCTGACCCCAGGACAGCCCTGGCCCGGGGGAAGAGAGGAGCGGGGAAGGTCCTGGCTGCACAGAGAGACGTGGCAGGGAAGGAGGGGGAGGTTGGAGACACACACATCCCAGTCCTCTCCCACTCCCCTCCCTCCCGCGCCTGGCAATGGAAGACAAATAAAAGACAAGCCCAAGAGGACTATAGGCTAAATTGTAATTGGAGCAATATGGTCCGATTATAAAGTTACGTGCCAACCCGCATTAAATGGCAGCATCTGCTGGAATTATTGGAGATGCCTCATCGCCTATTAAAAGTGCTGGATTTTTCCTGGAGGAGAAGCCAGGCGGTTCTGCCTCAGCCCTCAGCAGGGCTGAGGCTGCTGCTGTGTCAAAATCTCCTCCAGGCCCTGTGGGAGAGGTTTTGGGGAACCCTGTCCCAGGAAAGCCATCTCTTGTCCCCAGCCAAATCTCTTGCTTCTGTTTAACAGGTCACACACCGCATACACCTCCGAAGCATCATGCACATGCATGCACGAACGTGTGGCCACACACTCGCCCAGCTTGCATCCTCCCTGCACCCTAGGATGCTCAGGACAGGGCAGGATTTACTCCACCTAATTGCTTTTAGCTGGTTTCCAGTTGCCACCTTGATTAAAACTGCATGGCCATCCCCCTTGCTGCCCCAAAGCCACCGTTGGCAATCGAAACCCCCAGCCTTGTTTCGGAGACAGTTGAGCAGCCCCTTGGTGCTTCTGCTCTGCTCTGGCGTGAGGACACCTCCACGATGGGGTTGCCCACAGCATCATCTGTGCCAGCACCCCTGGGCACCATGAGCAAGGCAAGGAGCAAGTAGATAGCAGCAGCTTCGACTTGCAACACCTCTGCTGCTCTGCAGAGAACGTCTCCAGGTGTCTTGTGTGAAGTAATGAAGTAAGATGCTCTCCCCGAGCTAACTGAGCAAGGGGTCCACCTCCTGCGCTTCGGACAGCGTTGAGCATCTTCTCTGCTGCCAGCTGGGCTCCTCTGCCCCTGGCATCAGCAACGCAGAGGATGCAGGATGCTTCCCCGCAGGACCACCCCGTCAGCAGCACCCCTCTGGCCCTGGAAGAGTGGGCAATGCTTTCGGCTACGAGGTGCACCAGGGTGCTGGCGTTAACCTGGGCGGGAAATTGTCTCTGCTGTCCCCCAGCCTTAAGGACCGTCCCTGCTGCTTGCGGATCTGCTGGGCTTGCCGGTGCCTCCTTGCTTGCCCCTCTCTGCCCAGCCCGATGGCAAAGCAGTGCTGCGGGTGAGGGTTACCTTCAGCCTGGCTCATGTAGGAGCAGCACGGGCAAGGAGGGCTAATGGCAGGGGCTCAGCAAGAGGCCTGCTGCCCACCCTGCCTGGCTGCTGCCCGCTCCCAGCCAGCTGGCACCAAAACAACGTGGGAAGTGCGAAGTTGGGCTCCCCAGAACCACAAACATCCATGCTGCCTGGCTCAAGACCCCTCACATCCCGGCGCTACAAGGTGGTCATTCATTAACCCAGCTGAGAGGATGTTTTGCCCTCCCGGGATCTCTACCGCGCTCGGCACGCGGCGCTGGAGCTGCTCCCAAGCCTTTTATCTCCCGGCGCCACGCGCAGCCCATGCATTATTTACCGTGTGCCTTCCCGCTCAGCGCTGCACACCGAATTACTCATTTCCCTCGTGGGCTTTTTCCATGGCTCTCTAATCAGAGTTTCTTAGTTCTTTATAAACACTAATGAATTTATTTCCCCATGCCCTTACGAGGGAGATGGGGTATTAGATCTTCTTTATACACAGTGAGTTCGAGCATGGATGCAGGGACTTCAAAGCCACGCAGGCACCCCGGGAGGCCAGGAGGGACACTCCAGACTCCCGACTCCCCTTCCCTCCTGTATTTAGCATCTATCTGAGCGCTTGGTTCTGCAAGCAAGTGGATGTGACATGGCATGTGGTGACCCCACCACGGGATACATGGCCCAGTGTAGCATGCTGATGCCCCATTTCTGCTGGGAGGGGGCCAAGCCTGTTCTTGGAGCAGCTCCTGTGTGGATTGGCATGGGTCACCACGCAGTGCACACACGCAATTCACTAAAACAAGTGTAACCAGGTGAAGCACAAAACCACCTCAGCAGCTTCATCCACCACCGTGGGAATTTTTCCCCAGGACAAGTCAGGGAGAAACCTGACAAGTTCTGTCTCTGGGACCTGCTGTCCCCGACACCATGACAGGGCACAAAGCTCAGGTCTGTCCGTAGCTGTAACGTGGCCCTGGGCTGGCCCGTGGACATGCTGGGAGCCACCTGGCCTGCAGCAGCATCCCATCCTCACCTGCTCCCCGTTTGCTACTGCAGGCACACCTTAAGAAGCTTCTCTCCTCTACTTTGCCCTCCTTTCTCCTTTCTGAATTGCACCAGGGCCCACGGATGTTATTTGCCACTGTCAGAGCTCTTTCCTGGATGTTGTGCTCTCCAGCTCCCCTGGTGCCCCAGGCTCCTTGCCTTCCCCAGCAGCCCATCTTCTCTCATCCTTCAAGAGGCCTTGCACTGCGCTGAGTCAGCAGCTTTTTGCCATGTTCGGGTCTGGTTTGTGTCCCTGTGCGTGTCCTCCTGCTCCGCTTCCTGCTGGACCTCTTTCTTTGGGCTTTTCCCTCCTGCTAAGCCCCAGGTAACTTGGCCAGGAGTGTGTACCAGGGCAGGAGGTGTCAGGTCAGTGCCATTTTTAGCTCAGGGAGGATTTATTAACCGAGGTGCGATGCGTGGGATAGCTGGGAACCAGCTCGGGGCTGGGAGCACCGAACCCTGCTCACGTGGTGCTGAGCTGTGCTAATAAGCTGAAGTGACAGGCAAGGTCGCTTCTGAGCCTCAACTAATTAGTGCTGCTGGACTGTGCTGCGGGGAGTAAAGCCTGCGGGGTGCCGGGAGGGAGCTGTGGCCTCCGGACCGAGGTGTCAGCAGCTGAGACCCCTCTTTGCTGAAAGAGGTGGCCAGTGCTGTGCCCCCGAGGCAGAGGAACCCTCCTGAGGAGCAGTAAGCACCGACTTTCAGCCTGTTCTTGTCGGGAACTGAATGAAGCTCTGCAGCTGTACGTAGGTGTGGGGGCTACCGCCATGCACAGGGACAGGTTCAGCTCCTCGGCAGGACCCTCCCACACGTGGTGGGCGATTTACCCCTCTTCCCCATGTGCTGGGGGTATGAGCCTGCCCGGGGAGGTGGCAGCTGGGTCCCAAGCCTACCAAACCTCCGGTATGCCGAACAAAACCAGAGCAGCGTGTGGACAAAATCCATCTGGTTGTGTGCCCAGCGCCCAGATGGATGGAGAAGAGGCTCCTCCTTGTCCTTGCTGAAGCTGACCCACTGGTGCCTGGGCCCTGGGTGAGCCCCGGGCCGGCCTGTGGCCGTACTCTCTCGGTGTCAAGCCGCGCACGGTTCTTGTGCCAGCAGCGTGCCCAGGATGCTTTGTAGCTCCAGCGCCCACCCTTCTTCTCCAGCAAAGCTGCCTGCGAGACGCTGCTCTCATTACAGCAGAGACACCCGTACGGATAGCCGTGACAAGCAGCAATTATTGCACTGACAAAATAAAAGTTTTGAGTTGTTTTGCAAATATTTTTGAAGCCCTGATACAGCAGCAGAAGTAGGCGTAATTACACATAAAAATGTATCTCCTTTACAGTCTTTTAATTATCTACTCAGGTGAACCATAATTTGAGGGGAAAAGCTTTAAATCTGTTCATTTCTAATAATAAAAAATGAGGTGGGAGAGTGTTATTTTAATGTAATTAAGAGAAGATGGATGGATGGGCTGGAGAGCAGGATTTGTGCTGTGCTCCAGAGACCTCAGGCTCTGCTCCCTTCCCTGTCTCCAGCCGTTTCCTTTCTCCTTGCTGGGCAGGATGTTAACACTGTGGTAGGAGTGAGTTGCTATTCACACGTGGTGCCAATACTAGGATGTGTCAATACTAACTAGTCCTGTCACCAGCTGTCCTGAGCCCATCCTTGTCAGGCCCTGCCCTGCAAAGCCTGGGACTGCTGTGGGACCAACACCCTGAATGGAACGTGTCTGCTCTCGTAGACTGCTCTCCAGTGTCTGCCAGGGGTGGAAATCCCACCGGAATACTTGGGATCAGATGGGTTGGGAAGCTGAGAGTGATGCTAAACCTACCTGATAGGTAGTCTCTGTTACTCCATCTTCTTCCTTCCCACTCTATTTTGCTCACCAGGGTCATTTTTCCTTTCAAATGAGATCCCCTGGGGAGCAGATGGCCAGGCACCTCCCAGCCTTGGGACTCCTCGCTGGGCACCAAGGTACCCACACCAGCGGTGGCAACTGCGTTGCTCCAAGCTGAGCCCTGCATTAAATCCAGTTCCAGGGCTCTAGCTTCTGCAGAGCATTGGCTGACCGGAGACGCTAACTATTAATTGTTTTCTTCCCCCCCCCCACTTCAATTTCTGAGCTGCTGTCAGGTGAGGCACCTTTTAAAATAAGTTATTTCCACGCAGTCTGCTGTCATGCACTGCTTTCCAGGAGAGGAACGAGTGCTGAACTTTATTTCTCTTACAACGGCTCCTCAGAGCCCCAGGTGCGATCAAAACTTGGCTCCCTGGGGCTCCACAAGTGTGGTCTGTGCCCTGCAAAGCCTGCAAACAGAAGAGATGATCCATCTTCTGGGAGGGAAAGTTGAGGCACAAGAGGATAGGGTGACTTTTCCAGGAGCCCGGATGCGGCCCATCCCAGGGGTTCTGTGGGTGCTCGTGTGAGACACACAGCTCCCTGCGTTCACATCTCCCAGGGACCCTGCCAGCGAACAGGGACAGCCAGGCTGGTTTTAGCAGTGCACGTGCTTTCCCAGGAAGCCAGAAGGGCTTGCTGCCTATCTGTGCCACTCCTGTTATCATGAATGTCAAGCACTTTACAAACAGAGGTATTAAATGTCAGATCCCGTCCCTTTACAAGCCCTGCTTGTAATTTGAATGCTCAGACATGCTCAGTGGTCATCTCGGTCCCGTTGCCTTCCTCTGATAAGCAACGTCCCTTGTACTGCTGCGTTTTGAGGCGAGACCACGAAGCAATGCTCTGGACCTTCATCCCAATGTCTTCATCCTTTCTCCCTGATATTTGAAAATACGTAGGATCAGATCTCCATCTGTCCCTCTGCTTTAGGAATGGTAAGGTGCATTTTGGGTGAGGTGTTCAAGTCCCGGTGACTCTGGTATCTCCCTGTGCTGGTCCCTTTAACAATCAGACCCAAACCTTTGCCTTGCAGCTGTGTCCAGGGAAGAGCTCCTCTCAAAAGCTCTAGGCTCCAGCCTAGGTACAGCTGCTCCAGGATTCCTTGTGTGGTTTTGCCCCTGCTTCTCTCTTGGGTAAGTGAGATGAGGCATAGAATTGCAAAATGATTTGGTTGGGAACGGACCTTAAAGACCATCTAGTCCCATGCAACCCCCTGCCATGGGCAGGGACACCTTCCACTAGACCAGGTTGCTCCAAGCCTCATCCAGCCTGGCCTTGAACACTTCCAGGGATGGGGCATCCACAGCTTCTCTGGGCAACCGGTGCTAGTGCCTCCCCACCCTCTCCAGGAAAATTCACCCTCCAGGACAGGGTGAATTTTCTTCACAGTAGCTGTGTGAGGCTGTGTTTTGGATTTGCCCTGAGAAGTGTATTGATAATATTGGTGTTTTTATTTGTTGCCAAGGAGTGTTTGTACCAAGTCAAGGACCTTTTTGGTTGCTGGTTGTGCTGGTTTTCATTTTGAATTTGCCCTGAACAGAGTACTGATAAGGTGTTTTTTAGTTGGTGCTAAGGAGTGCTTTCCTGGTTGTGCTCTTGCTCGTGGGGCTTGCTCAGACTCTGCTGCATTGTCTCTCTGGCTCTCACTACTCAGGACCTGGCTGTGTATCGATTTGTAAGTGGTGTGCTATTGTATCATATGTTTTATTTTTCATTATTTTAATTACTTGCTATTAGTAGTATTGTTCATATTATTAGTACCACTATTTTATTAATTTATGTTTAGTTATTAAACTGCTCTTGTCTCAATTCATGCGCTTCCTTGTCTCTTCCTCTGATTCTCTCACTACTCAGGACCTGGCTGTGTATCGATTTGTAAGTGGTGTGCTATTGTATCATATGTTTTATTTTTCATTATTTTAATTACTTGCTATTAGTAGTATTGTTCATATTATTAGTACCACTATTTTATTAATTTATGTTTAGTTATTAAACTGCTCTTGTCTCAATTCATGCGCTTCCTTGTCTCTTCCTCTGATTCTCCTCCTCCACTGGAGGGGGGCGGGGGAAGAGGTGAGCGAGCGGCTGCATGGTGCTTTATTGCTAGCTGAGGTTAAACCACAATGCTGGTACTGTACCTCTGTTCCCAACTTCTTCACTACAAGAAGCTGGGAACCTCCTTGTTTTCCATGTGCCTTAGCATGGTTTCCAGGAGGATCTGCTCCATGACCTTGCCAGGCACAGAGGTGAGACTGACTGGCCTGTAGATCTCTGGGTTTTCCTTTCTTCCCTTTTTAAAGGTAGGGGTTATGTTTCCCCTTTTCCAGTCAGTGGGAACCTCACCAGACCACTATGACTTCTCAAATATGATGCACAGAGGTTTCACAACCTCATCCACCAGTTCTTTCAGGACCTGTGGATGTTTTTCACCAGGTCCCATGGACTTGTGCACTTTCAGGTTCCTCAGGTGTTCCTGAACCTGATCCTCTCTAACCACGGGTGGCTCTCTATTGTCCCAGTCCCTGCCCTTGCCTTCTGCGACTCAGGGGGTATGGCTTGCACCTCTGCCAGTGAAGACCGAGGCAAAAAAAGGTCATTGAGCACCTCAGTCTTTTCCATGTCCTGGGAAACCAGCTCTCCCATTTCCTTTTGCAGAGGGCTTGCATTTTCCCTGATCTTCCTTTTATCCCCTATGTACCTACAGAAGCCCTTTTGTTGGCCTTGATGTCCCTGGCCAGGTTCAATTCTGTCAGGGCTTTAGCTTTCCTAACCTGATCCCTGACTTCTCAGACAACTTCCCTGTACTCCTCCCGGGCTACCTGTCCCTGCTTCCACCCACTGTAGGCTTCCTTTTTGTGCCTCTGTTTTTCCAGGAGCTGCTTGTTCATCCACACAGGTCTCCTGGCATTTTTACCTGACTTCCTCTTCACTGGGATGCATCACTCCTGAGCTTGGAGGAGAAGCTCCTTGAATACTCGCCCCTCTTCCCTCCAGGGCTTCATCCCATGGAACTCTGCCAATCAGTTCCCTGAAGAGGCCAAAGTCTTCCCTCCTGAAGTCCAGGGTAGTGAGCTTGCTGTGCACCTTCCTCGCCTCCTTAAGGATCTCAAACTCCACCATCTCAAGGTTGCATGCCTCACCCATCTCATGCTGCAAACTATCTTGTGGATTCTCTCCCTTCCTGTTTTCCTATGAATTTGCTGTTATTTTGGATAGCAACACTGCTCAGGGTGGTCGGGTTTGTGGCCTTAGGGAGATAGGACCAGGGAAGCCTTGTTATGTTACTGCCTTGGTGTGCACCCAGGTACTGTGCAGCGAGAACAGCCACCGCGGCTGCCAGCTTTCTGGTTGCTTGTCCTTGGTGTAAAAGCTTTCCCCTAGGAACAAAGAACGTGCCAACTCCAAGAGCATGGGTGATGTAAAATACTAAGCTGTATTCCATTTGGTACCTTTGAGACAGGGTTTCTCATTTGCACTGTGGCATTGACACAGTAAAATAATACATAAAATACACATAATAAATTAAAGCAAATACTGCATGCCGGCGCCCAGAAATTTGGAACTTGCTGCATGCTCAGTGCAGGCTAACAAGATGCATTTTAATAATTACAAATGAACCTGTGGCCAAAAGAGCCTTTACTGAGCACACCTGTAATGAATGCTGATGCTGCCGTTCCCCACAGAATGCTGATAATCACATTTGCTAGTGCATTAGAGCTGATTTAGGGGTAAACAATAGCTTCCATCTGAATTGTTTTACAACCTATTGACTGTAGCAGGTAGCTTTTTCTATTATTGAAATATTGGTAAATATTTTACCAGGCCTTCACACTGCAGTTGCTGTTGAAGGTTTTTTTTTCCAGTTTTATTATTTATTTATTGTGAATTGACAACAGTTGTGTTCACCCTCCACATAACCCAAGGAGCTCATGGTTGTTTCCCCCATCTCCATCCTTTGTTAGAATAATTGTTCTTCCCACAGTGACTGCCGCATGGTTTGTAAGCTTATTTCAGGCTCAACTGTGGGGATTAGTGATAACACTGCCTATTGTATGAAGGTTCATATTATTTAAAATTGGAACTAGAACAAAGGCAATTCAATCACAGTTCCTCGCTGTATGGGTAAAGTAGCTTTTACCGACATTGTCCAGGAAATGCAAGGTACGAGCTGAGTTTCTGCTTGCCTTGAGGCCGGTGAAGGGAGTAAATATGGCTGGGCAGCCTCTGTTCAGCCTCAGAGCTTGGGCAGGAGGGGAGAATGGCTCTTCCTTGGGATGCCCCTTCCGTGATGGCTGTTACTAATGCCTTGTTAAGCACTACCATTGACCTGGGGGTCTTCAAACAGCTGGTGCAGCAGGAAGGCAACATGGGTGTTGCAGTGGAAATGCTCAGGCTTTAATTTCTCTTTTTGGCTTGCTAAAAACTTCCAGGACAGTAGGGTCTTTGGCATTTCTTGGGATGCAAAGGATGCCGTCTCTCCTTCCATGGAGATTCTTACAGCCATCGAGGGTCTTACTATAATATTTCTGTCAGCAACATTCAACCCTCTGCTCAGCTCTCCCTCTACCTACCCCGTTCCTGACCCACCAGCAGCATCCTGCACTCCCCCTGCCCCACGTGGTGATGCTGGTTTCCTCTCCAGACTGGGAAATGCCCAGTGTGACCTGCCTCAGCCACTGCTGGCCCATAACCTGCCCCTCATCCTCCTCTCCTACCCAGCAGCAAAAGGAGCGGAAAGCGTGGGGTGGGTGGGTGTATGTACATGGGGGGTGGTGAAAAACCCCAGATACACAAAAGCTGGAGGAACCACCAGCAGCTGTAACCCTGGCAACTGTGTCTCAGGATTTGAATGTAATTATACCTCGAACGTGATAAACACTCCGAAGGACTCCTTATGTGGAGATCATACTAAACAAGTCTTTGAAATTACCCTCATCAAATATTGATAGAGGGAGAGTTTTCAAGAAAAAGGGAAGAGAGAGAGAGAAAAGGCGAATTCTTGCTCTTGCCCATGGGCTGCAGGTTAATGGGGATCTGTTGGTTTATCACTGCAGTGCAAGCCCCACCAAGAGCTCCAGCACACAGCAAAATTAAAAGCAGGGGTGGAGGAATAAGAGAAATAAAACCATCAGGTGAGGCAGCTGTATCGATTGGCATTTTGTTTTATGTTTAGCATGCAGGAGAGCAATCCCACTAAATGCCGTTTCTCTTGCCCAGCCAAGGCAGCAAAGGTTTCATTTCTGGGGAGGGGTGGGGGCATGGGGTAGGGAGGGGAGTGGGTGGAGAAGAAGGGATGTTTCCTTGGGTCTGTCAGGGTGAAGGATTGTGTTAGTCAGCAGAGCCCTGAAGATGGGGATCTCCTCCCGCCTGTGGGTTCAGCGACCACGGGGAGAGCAGGCTACAATCCCAGGTGGCTTCCAGTGCCGCTGGAGCAGAAGCACAGGAGGGACCCCCGGGAGCAGTGGTGGTGGCTCAGTGCCGTGCGGGGATGCTCTGGCACTCGCTTCTCCTTGCTGGTGCTCATCTCCTGCCAGCACCCTCTGTCCTTGGAATGAGCTCGCTGGGGAGCTTCCCCGGCTCTGGCAGTGTGGGAAGGGAGGGAGCAGGACAGCACTGCTCCACTTCCGCTCTCTCCTTAAGCTCGGTAGGTGCAAGGGACACGCTGCTTAAAAACAACCACCTGGGTTGTGTGGAACTGGCTGTTGTGCTCAGCAGATGCCCTGCCAAATGCTGAGAGGAGGTTTCTTGAGGAAGAGCTTCTTGTCTCTTGAGTGTTCTCCCGGCAACACGTGGGACCGGGAACAAAACTGCTGAAAAGCTACCCTGCACAGGAAAAGGGAGCAGCTAAAACTTCATTGAAACAGAGACTCACGAGATGTGGAGCGGGAGTCAGAGAGAGGTAAACAGCTCTTCACTCTGGCTCTGCAGGCAGTGAGTGTCAGGAGAAAGAAGGCTGGAGAGAGCTAACTTTGTCTGTTGAATTGCTGGTTGTGAGGTACTTAGTGGGTTTTGTGAGTTTGCAGAGAAGGCAGAGAAGAGGCAAACAGCCGAGTGTGTGGCAGCCCTTGCTGCGGCTGTGCTGGGTGTGAGTGCGGAATGTTGGCCCATAGCTAACGGCCCCCAGGACCGACAGAGACCTGGGAGGTAAGGGAGTGCGTGCCCTGTGCGCCAGGGTGGTACAGCGCTGGTGCTGATGCCCTGGGTTGCTGTCATATGGCTGTAGGTTGTATCAGTGTTTGCAGAGAAAACTGAGTGGCAGAAAAAGAGGCAGCAGCTGACATCTCGACAGGATCCTCAGTGAGGCTGCAGCCAGTGTTGTGGCCTGGGGGTTGGAAGTGCAGCCGGAGAGCAAGTGGGATGCTTCGGTGTTTGCGTACGGATGCTGGAGGCATGAAGGGGTCACCAGCTTAGCGGAGAGCTGTACATCCCTCGTGGTAAAAAAAATCCAGAACACACACAAGTGGGAGAATCACACTCATTTCCTGGCAGGCCTGGTTCAACCTGCACTTACAGCCATCTCTTATCACTCTCAGGAAGGACCTGGCAAACATCTCCTGAGCAAGGAGAAAACCGCTTTTCAGTTCCAGCCACCCAGATGTGCAAAGTCAATCCGACGCCAAGAAATGTGTCAGGATAGAGGAAGGTTTTGCAGCCTGTGACCAAAGAGGAGCAGCACACAGTTGCGACCCCCACTCTGAGCCCATCGGTCTGGTCCCCACAGCTCTGTGCCAGTGCAAGCATGCAAGTAGCTCTGCTGGAAACAGCGAGCAAGGCAACGGCACACAAACACTGGAGCCTTACCGAGCACTGCTGGCTATTTTATGGGCTGTTTACAAACAGTTGGAAACCTCTGGAACGCCAGTGCTGGGTATTAGTTACTGTTGATGTAGCTGGGAGAAGAAATAGGGGGGGACTGCTTCTCTAAAGAATTTTGCCTGGGTTGTTGGGGTTGCTGATAGGACGCAGAGGGTGGCTTTATGCAGCACAAGTCAGCCGTGACTCAGGCTTGGAGAGCAGCAGGTCTGTTAGACTCCTTGGTGCTGGGAGATGATTGCTGAACAGCATGCTGTGTGTCAGAGGGGAAAAGCTGCAGGTTGTCTTCTGAAAAAGTGTTTTACAAACGACTTAAAGAAAAACACACTAGGTCTGTGGCCACTCTGCCTCCTGCAGACCTGCTGTCTGAAGTAGTTCCCCATCCCAGAACAGATTGGGTTGGATCCTGTGTAGCATGTGATGGGGACCACTTGCTGTTAGCTGGACCAGTGACGGGGGGTCTGGACAATGTTTTGTTGAAGCCTTTGAGGAAGGATCCAGATGGCATGTGCATCTCTTTTTATACTATTATTTATTTATTCATATTTGTTTATTTTTACCCTGATAAACAAATCTCAGTCTTCCTTTCCCAGTGAAAATTACCATGAATTCCCCTTTCTGGAGCCTTTGGAAGTGGTGAAGGAAGTTGGGCTCCTATGCAGCGCCCCTGGAAAATGCTCCTGCCGTTGGCAGATGTTAGTGGCTGTGCAGATCCTTTTGAAGGGAGAGGTGCTGCATCGTGGAGCTGTAAGAGGTGCGAGTAGGAGGGCAGATGTGGATGAAGATCACCCAGGGTGTGTGCAAGGAGGAAATATCCGCTGAGGTTAAAAACGATGCTTTGACCTTTTGGAAGAGCTGTCTGTGTGGGGTGGCTGGGGTGCAGTGAATCACTTAACAGAACAGCTGAATTCTTGGGATGAGCCAGGCAAAGAGTATCTCAGTGGAGGAGCTGCTGCTCCCAAGAAGTCTCGCAGAGTTCATACTCAGATGGCTCCTTTAAAGGTTAATTCTCACTGGCAGCATCTACAAGGAAACCTGGAGTGCTCAGAGGGAATTTGACCCACTACAAAGGGTCTTCATGTTTGTGGGTTTTTTGAGTCTTTTGTTTTTTAAATGTTAAAATTTTCTCTTATTCATTTCTTAAATAAAAGCCAGCCCAAGCCGCTCTGAGCTCCCCTCTTAGCGCAGCGGCACAAAGAGAGCGCCATTCCCGGAGTTGGTAGCTGGGTAGACTGCGCTTCCTCCTGCTCTGAGGTGGCAGAATAAAGAGCTCCTGCAGTCATCTTTTTTTCTAAGAGTTGCATTGTTAAAACTTTCCTTAGGGAAATCCAGTGAGCGTAATTGCTCTGGTCTGACTTTGCCCGCTGAGCCGCTTGAATTAAGTGGGTGTTTTGGCATCCTGAGCAAAGCCTTGTGGGAAGTGACCTTCGCCTTCCGCCGCTGCACTCTGCAACCTGCCGCTAATTAGGATGGAGAGAGCCCTCCTTTGTTTTCAAATACTAGTTTACCTCCGTCTTCGCTTTCTGTCGGGAGCTGCCCGCCGTGACTCGGTGCATAATGAACAGGGCACAGCAGATGGTAGTGCTCCAGCACCACGAAACACCGCTTTTAACACCGCGAAGCTGAGCAGGAGGGAGAGGCCGGGCTTTGAACCGCTTGCTGAGTCTATTCACAGCAAAGCCTCTCATTAGGCAACGTTGGAATTAACGTCTGAAACGATGCTTTGTTTAGAAAAAGCCAACAAAAAAAATTCATTTCCACTGCTGCTTTCATTCAGTATTTGCAAACTTGGGAGGCCGGGATGAGGAGGGGCATTGCTGGAGTCTACAGAGATGTGCAGGGTTTAGGGCAGGTGTCAGGCTGGTCCATGGCCCTTGTAAGAGGTGGGCTTTGCCTGCTGTTAGACGATTCCCTTGGGTCATCAGTCCTCCATAATGGTCTGAGAACTGCCTCGACTCCAGGCACTGCTGAAAGGGTGATGAGAAATTTCTGCCTCTTGGAAAGCACCTTGTTGGCAGCCTTAAAAAAAAAAAAAAAAAAAGATAAGAATGATGAGGTCTTCAAAGGTAAAACTCAGCACCTCCCCTAAAGGAGAAACTGGAATATAGGGCACTTAGAGGGTTTAAGCCAAATTTGCTCTTAAAGAGGATTAGTTAAACTGTGTTAAATTTCTATGTGAACGCCCTCATTCAAATGTAATCCGGTTTATCATAATTTGCTTTGGAAATGAGTTTGGTAAACCCAATTAACATCACTTCAATTCTGAATGAGAGCCCCCCGTAGGGATTTACTATCTTCGAAGTAATCCACTTTAAATTCACACCTTCAATAGGCGCGTCCAAACTTTACCGAGTGCTCCCTGTGAGACAGAGGTCAGCCACCCCTGGGGACAAGTGGGGGCCACCTCTGTGCAAGGCATTGCTCGTTGTGCAGGTCCATGCCCCCTGCTCTGACTCGGCTGCAGGATTGCTTCAAAATAGGAACCCTCCCAGGCCTCGAGGAGCTGGGGAGTGGACAGAGCAGAGGGTGTGTTGCCCTGGGATCAGCTGGGGGCAAAGACCATCCCTTGGTGCATTCTGTGGCAGAGGTCTGGTCCCTCCTGGGCAGGTGGTGTGGCAGCTCTTAGGTGGAGGAGTAACGTGCCGAAGCAGGAGTAAGGTGCCCTACACCTGAAGCAACGGGGAGAGCTGGGATGTGTCAGGCAGATGAGCAGTTAACTCCATGAAGAAGGTGGTGTAGAGACTGAGTAATCCATCTGCAAGCCCTGTAAGGACCTCGGGACCAGCGTGCCATGTGGGCTCAGCACCATCCTGCAGCATGATGTGGGGGCCCGGGGTGACGGTGCTCAGGCTTATGAGGCATTGGGAAGTTGGCTCTGCTGCTGTGCTGGCCGCAGGCTTGCCGCCTGCCTTTGGGCAGAGCTGTGTGCACGGAGCAAAGCGGATGCTTGTGTGGTGTCTGCATGGGACTGGCTCAAAGCTAACAACCGCAGGAATTATGGCGCTGCTCTGGATCGCAGCCAGCTCTGCAGGAGCTAGCTCAGATACTTCTGACCTGCCTGGGCAGCCCCCAGCTCGGTAATCTCCTGGCAGCAGATGGAGACGTGACCGTGCTGCAACCTGCGCTGGGCGCTCCAGTTGTTCCGTGTTGGCGAAGTTGTACCCAGGGCACAAGGGCTGGCGTGGGCATCCTCCACTCATGCTGCGTGAGTATTATCCAGCGTGAGCTTTCGAGGAATTGACGCACGAGGAGGGAAGTGCTTGGCAGAGCAGGACGCGGGTCTGCCTACCTGCCATCTCCTTTGCTCATCACCCACTTTCCCTGTGTCCCTAGATACTGCCGAGAGATATTGAAGCTTGGATAGAAGCGCCGAGTTGGCAACTTTTAATATTGCTGAAACATAATCAGCTTTTGCTTCTACAGCAATTAGCATGTTATTACCCATAATGTTTTGCATGGCAATTTTGTTGTAAACATTTGTACTAATTCACCATAACCTAATTATTTTTATGACATGTAATTATGAAATATTTTTGGAGGAGGAATGGTTTCATTTTCTATTTATACCATTATTTCCTGGAAGTGTCAGATATTTTTAACATCAGGAAATAACATCTCCCCCCTTCCCCAATTAGATTTTTCTATTTACTGCCTCAACTTGCCTGGATAGCGCAGTAGCTGGGACCACGTTCTTATGGAGATGTGTGATGGATTCCAGGAGAGACTAATTGAGATGTAATTTGTAGTAGCATGATACTTAAAGTAGGAACATAACAGGCGGTTTTCTTTGCTGCCTAGTGGGTAGATGTGATGAGTCCCAGCTACAGCACCTGCCATAATGTCCCCTTCCTACGTATTTAAGGAAAGAGGGATGTGGTGCAGCTGTTTGCATTAGGAGCACGTTTTTTGGGAATGCAACCACCCTGAACTCAGAGGAAAGACCTCTTACTGGAGGTGCTGGTGGATTTTGACATCAGTAACGTATTGTTCAGACCTTGCACCTGGGAGTTCTGGCATCCCTAGAATAAGACAACTGAGAGGCTTCTCTGGGAGTCTGGGCTCTGGTTCAGTCTCCAAAAAAGGTCCTGAACTAAAGCTACAGAGGCAAACACAAAATTAGTTCCTGGAGCACAGCAGTGACAATCCCAGCCTTTAGGGAAGCCTGCAGGGATGGTGTGAGAATTGGCTTTGAATCCCTGCAGACAGGGAAGGAAATTTAATTTGTCTTACCTGCTCCCCGCACGTATTCTGCTCACTGGGCTACTGCAGCGGGCAGGGAGCTTCTCGCCCTGCTTCAGAAGGTTGCAGCAGCAGTGAGCGGGTGTGTATTGCATGCACTCAGCCAACATTTAGCAGCAAGAGGCCCTCCTAAATCTCATCTGTGGAGGCATCGTATAGAAAATGTTCAGAATTCAGCCTTAGTCTTAACAAGTATGAAACTTGGCAGGCTGAAAGGCTTGTATATCTTGCCTGATCTCCAGTCTGGAGAGGTCTCAAAACAGAGCCATGTGTAGCACATTGACATGCTAGAAGAATTTCTAAAAAAAAAAAAAAAGAAAAAAAAAAGAGGCATTTTTAGATGACTGTATGTCATATAAATGAGATTTATTTCTGTGCCTGTCATGATACTTGAAGCAGTAACAAATTCAGTAATTGCTAGCCCTATGGTCGCGTAAGCTCTGAATGTTTAACTCTGAGCTGGATTTATACAGAAACTTTTAGATAATATAGTCAATCCCCTGCCCATTTTTAATCTCCTGGTTGGCGTACGTGTAGCTGTACAGCATGTTAGCCATGTTGAGCATGGCGAGTGTTGCACGCAGGCTGCTGTCTCACAAGTTGCCTAAAATTATCTGTTAATCGTGTGTTACTGATGAGGACTGTGGAAATTGGGTTAAGAAAAACTCACTGGCTTTTAAAAATCATTCTCAGCGCTGGATATTAGTGCGAAGTCACACGTCCAGAAAGCCTACAAGTAATCAGAGGTGCAGATCTGGAATGATACAGTGATTTTTGTGTCTGTGAGACCTGAGAATTGAAGTGGGCTGTTATGTGAGGAATTTTAGCAGCTCTTTGCCCTCCCTGAATACCAACAGCCTCCCCCAAAATTCCCTCAAAAGTCACTTGTCCAACAGGCCGCCTTAAATGAGATTGCTTTGTTCTGGGAGTTATTCATTGCCTGTGAGAAAAGAGAAGGTGACTTGCAAAGTTCTTTCATCTCCAGAACCCAGCGTTGTCCTTGATCTTTCTGCAGAAGTAATGAATTGAGATTGTGTAAAGACTATCTTATGAAATATCTTGAAAGCGAAGTGAACTCTGCACTGAGTTGTGATCCAGCCGATACCGCTACTGAGGTTTCCCTTGGCAAAAGGTGAATATTTTGTGCTCAACTATTAGTGTGGGTTGTGTTGTTTTTTTTTTTTCTTTTTTTCCCTCAAGGATTACACATCAACAAGGTTATTCCATATATCAACAAACAGTTAAAAATGTGTCAAAACCTGATACCATGTTCGATGCCTATCAACTGAACTCCCTTAAAGGCACTGCCGTTAAACATTCTGGCCAGGGATATTGAGCATGACTCGAGGATATCTAGAAGGTCCCAAGTGGCTGGCAATCATTTCCCCATCAGTCCGATGACCTGGGGGGATCACTTCTGTACAAGATGAGCGTTCCGCACGGGATCTGTAAGCACTCAGCAGGACAAGTGCAGTTGCAAGTGAAAATGAGTCAATCCTCCTATTTTAATATATATGGGGAATTGTTATCTTGCAGTTGGGTGTGAGCAAATAGATGGATATTTCTGATCCTTACCAGATACCTTGGAAATACAGACTGTTTGGCCTAATACAATAATATGGAGGTCAGGAAATTGGAAATGGCAGTTCATTGCAATGGAGAAGTTTCCTAGCTTATGGCTGGAAATAACACAGTCAAGAGGTCTGCGATATACGTTGATACTCTAGGAGATATCTCTTGGGTTGTGTCGCTGCTTTGTTTTTGCCAGGAACAGGTAAAATAAATAAAAAAAAGAAAGTCAGAGACAAGGGGCACCTTTTCTGTATCAAGAATCTTATGAAAAATCCATCCCTTATCACTGCTGGAAGTCTTATGAAGACCGAGTTAACTGTCTGCAAGACCGCATGAGCCAGATCATATTTGTGAGAGCAGCCAGATTGGTATCATCTATTCATAAAAACACCCCAAAATATTCCACCTGCTTCAGCTTCATTGGCAGAGCACGTTTACCTCCACCTCTGTTGTAACCTGACATGCTGCATGCTCTATGCTTGTTAATAAAGTATTGTTTTCACAGGTATATTGTTATGTGCCTTGGCAGGAGGGGATGGAGATGGGCAGCCTGCAACAGCCGATCTTCTTGGAGCGTCTGTCTCAGAGTGCTTGTCAAAACAGATTTTTAAAGGACTTTTAAAGGTCGTGCAAGTGTCAGAGGGCTAGTCCTCAGTGTACCCATCTGTGTCAGCGTGGCGGCAAAGGAAACCACGTGCAGAGCTGACAGGTATCTGAGCGCCCCAAAGCCAACTGTGTGTGATCTCATTCTGGCCATCAATTTCTTTTATTTGCCGTGATTAAGCCTGAAATGCGCTTGTGGGTTTTGTAGCGCCGGGATGTTGAGGGACCATTGCGGGAGCCGACAGATGGGCTCATATGTATAAGAGAAGGTGGCAGAGACTAAGTGTTCAAAATTTATGGTGGCCATAAAGACCCATGGAAATGATTGATTCTGCTCGTTGTGCACGCAGATAATGACAGGTTTTAGAATAAACCAGCCACTAATAACCTCTGAGCTGGGAATTAAATTTCTCTTTCCATGATGTCATCATGATGTCATACTTTATTGGCTATAATTTTAAAATCTATCTGGGCCCATGGTTCTTGTCACTGTGCTAGGGTTCATGTGTGTGACATCACATGCAGTGTGAGCCCAGTCTCTGATGACAGTGCTTTTCTAATGGTGATTTAAAGCGCTTTTCTGTCCTGATGGGGGAAGTTACAGCTTTCTCAGGGCATACTGTGTTCTGGGCCAACTCTGCTGCTGCTGAGGAGGGAGTAATTCAGACAGGTCTTTGGAGGGCAGAGAGTGTAGTTCTCAGATGCCGTGTATTCAGAAAAATATGAGTTTTGTGGACTGAAGGTTGCTGTCAGGGTGAAAATGATTGTTAGGGGATGAAAGGATGGCTGACACATGTAATCCCTGGGTTCTCTGCCTCCACTCTCCCAAGGGAATGCTGAACTGATGTTCTGTAAAGACAGATAGGAAGGAGAGGAAATATGGGCCAAGACCTATGCATGACCAGGTTGGTTGGTGGTTCTTCATGATTCTCACTGGAACATGTCTTTTCCTGCTCAAATGAGGAATCTGTGAATAAAAAAATACGCCAGGTGAGAAGTGACGTACTTCTTAATTCTAATACGGTGTTTTTCCTCCTGTCCTGAGGCAGTGCATCTTGACTCTTTCAGCAAAGGCTGAAGAAAGGGAAGACCCCTGGGTCCTGGACCTAAGAAAAGGGGTTCCCATGGGCAGGTGGAACACAGGCAGTGAAGCCAGGCCTGGGCGTAGGCTGCTCAGATTTAGTGAACGATTCAGATCGGTATTTGGTTACCATGGTGATAAGCATGGTTTCTAACCTGGATGGATGGATGGAGGGGATTATGGCAGGTGGCTGTTACCCTGCATTCCCAAGGACCGTACTTCACAGGAAAGCACATCAGACTCCGCTGCGGTCTGGCCACATGAGCCAGTGGAGAGCTGGGAGCAGATGTTTTGCCAATAAACTCCAGCGCTTTTGTTGTGGAGAGGGACAGCATCTGAAATGGGTCTCTTCCTTGCTAGCATCACCATGCCTTTTGTGTTTTCCAACCAAGTGGAAAACTGACAGCACATCATGGTCCTGTTCAGCTCTTTGGACTTTCATCTGTAAGCCCGTGTGCTGGTTATGTTTAAGTGGAATGACTATTTTGACATTTCTGCTGTGTCCCATCCTCCTTTCAACCTCCTCCCCAGCTGGCTGAACTGTATCTGGATTCCCCCTAACAGAAGGGTAGGCACAGGAGCAAAGTCTGTCATTTTTATTTTTTTTTGCAAAGCCTGTGGCAGCAGATTGCAGTATTTTCTGTCAGTTCATTAATTACAAGGGCATTAACTTCTGAGACTAGCAAACACTGGAAATAGCAAGGTTGCTTCTCGGATGTTATAAATAACATATTGAGGAGTTGTGAATTGGTAGAGACAGCTCAAAAGCTGTCAAGTTTACCTGGTAATACCTGGAGCTCTTCCATGATGGGGCTCAGAACAAAGTTAAAGGAAGAGCCAGTGCTTTGTTGGCCAGCACAACTCGTGGTAAGGAAGCGGTAAAGAGTAAACATGGGATCCGTGGTCCTGGAATCACAGGTTAAGCTTGGTGTAATCCTGCTGCCAGCATGTAGGAACAACCCTCCAAAAGTGATGTTATTTTCGGATAGTGGCAGATATATTGTCCCAAAACTGCACCAGGCAACCTTAGGAAGTTGATAGCAAAATTCTCGCTAATCAAATCAAAGATGCAGCAGCAGCAGTGACACTGACTTTTTTATTTTTTATTTAAAAAAAAAAAAGTCCCCATGGCGCAGCTGGCTACTTGCTCACTGCAGCAGCACCAGAGAGGAAATTCCTTTCCAGTGCTCACAGGTGATCAACTTACACATTGAAGCATGAAGTTTGATTACCCTTGTAACATTTTATTAGCTTGCATAGCTGCAAATGTTATTAATGCTCATAAAATTATCCAGTCCCTTAAAATGTCTGTTCCACTGGTGTGCGTCTCGGTGACTTCCTGGGGTAGTGGATTCCAGAAGTGACTGTGCTGGTTCAGGTCGTATTTTTCTTTTATTTCTCTCAAATCCACAGACTTTCTGTTTCATCAAGTACCCCCTGTTTTGCTTTTAAATTAAGGGGCAGGCTAATGTGAAGCAGCGAAGTGGTTTTGATTGCCAGCTTTGCTCTTGTTTTTATTTTTTATATACATGTATGTAATGTATGCTTGTGTATATATGTAGATGCATGCATATACATGCAAGTGTGTGCATCTACATACGTAAACACACACATGCACATGTGTATTTACTGTTCTACTTAAGTTGGGTGCCTTGGGTGCCAGTTGTTTGCTGCAGGGATCACCATCCCCCTCCGTGTGCCTGTGAGGGATGCTCTGGGAGGCAAAGTAATAACAGGGAAGAAAAATGTTGTTCTGAGCCATGTGTCAGCAGACTTCAGACACAATGGGGCCCGTGTTTCCAGACAAGCCTTTTTAGCTAATTAGCTTAGTAAAAAAATCTATTTCTCTTCTTAAATTCCCTGCCATCCATCTACCTAATAGAGTCAAGCAGCTATATATTGTGTGTGGGGTATGCAATGCATCATCTATCTGCAATATTTATCTTGTTGCTCCCAGCCTGGTCTCTCCATCTCCTTGTCCATAGGAGCTGCCAGGTTGCCCGTTCTGGCTGCACCCTTCTGGCAGTGACTGCAATGCAAAAATGCGGGAGGTCCCCTCCTCTTCGGGGTTTCCCTTTGCTGTCCTGCAGCAGCTCAGCCATGGTTGTGTCCTTGCTTGCCCGCCTGCGTGCCTGCCACAAACACGCAGAGAGCAGAGACTCCCACAGGTGTGTGGTCTGGGTGACCTTCTTTGGGCAACCTGTGTAGGGTCTGAACTCATCTTACCTCCACCATCCCCTCTGGAGCTGGGATGGGTAAGGAATGGCGCTAAGGGGAAATCAGGGTGAGCTGCTTTGGCTTCAGCATAACTTAGGCAGGAGGATGTGATGCTGGATTTTGGTTGTGTGGGCAACCACTTATAATCGAGAGGGAACATCTCTGGAAAGACAACTAAATCTCACGGGCCCATGTGACAGCTGTTTTTACCTAAGGTCCAGTTTTGGATGTCTCAAGCTCCAGCTCTCGGCTGGATTAGAGCCACTAATACCAGAAACTGTTTTGTGTGGGAATGCATGGACCAGAGTTAAGCTGCCTTTTAACCTTCTTAGGAAACTAAATTGACTGAACTCTTTAAGGTTCTCACCTTAAAGCTGCTTTTTCACACCCTAAATTATTATTGTAGCTATTATTTGAAGTCTCCTTTTCTGACACTGCTTTTTGGAAGTGTGAATACAAAAGCTGGGCACGGTGTTCTTGCTGGCACCACGCAGCCACGTGAAATCAACTCTAACTGGGCAGAGAAAGCATGGTGAACCTCAGCTTGATGCTGGAAGCTTATGTTTAAGCAGATGTCTAACCTGACCTTTGCTCGCTGCCCCAAATGGGTCTCACTAAACCCTCCTCTACAGCTCCGTGAAGTGCGTTGCACTTGGAGATGATGTTGCGTGTATGTGGCTTGTCAAGTACTGAGGGATGACAAACACTTGTTAAATGGTGAGCTGGTTGCTTCTTTCCTGGGCTCGGTCTTTGTTTGCAGCTCTCTAGGTGTTTGAGTAGCCTGGAGTCAGCTTCTCGGGCTGGAGGAGAGGTGCTGCTTCATTGAGTGGGTGTTTGTCTTGAATCTTTATTTTGTCTGTTTACAACCTCACATTTGCTTGCATAAAATTGTTGAACTGCCATTAGTTTACCAAGAAAACATATTTTCTACAGATCGGTGACCTGTCCTTGTCTGGACTTGCTGTGCTATTATCCTTCGTGTTTCCTGCAAATGCTCTCAGCCGTTCTCTAGCACATCGCTGAAAACCCTTGAACACCAACAGCGAGCTTCTGTGGTCCGTCCCTTCGTTTGTATATCTTTTCACTGTGTCTCTTGTTTTAATAACAGAAATTAAAATGTTGGGCAACGATTTCTAAAACTGTTTAAAAACAGAACAAAAACCCAAGAAAATTCTGGAACAGAATGCCTTTGTTGGCGAGAGTTAAGGTTTGTAAATATTTATTCTTCACGAGCAAAAAAATAACAGGCTGCTGTGATAGAAAAAGCAGGCAATTCAAATTTAAAGTGACAGCCCCCGTGTACAAATCATGGACCTGAAGAAATGTCAATAGGTCAGAACCAACAGTCGTATTGGCATGCAAGATCCTCCGACATCAAAATGCATGGGAACACGTTCTACCCTTTGCTGTAACTTAAAAAAATATACAAGTGTGTTTGTGTTCTTGTGTTCCTCTTGTTTGTTAATGTGTGCTGCAGCCAGCCACTCTCCTGAAGCCTGCCTTGCAATTACACCTCCTTCTGTGTCCACCCTGGTGCCTCCTCACATGGACCAGAGATGCTCCACCTTCCACAACCTGACCAGTGCAAGTAGTACATCATTTCTGGTCCATTAAAAATAAATTTTAAAAAGCTTTAAAATCTATATTATCTTTAATTAAACTCCTTTCTTTGCCATAGATACTCTGCAGTGTGCTTGATTGTGAAACGTGCAGGAGAGAAGGTCAATGTAATGAAGTTTCTGGGCAGCACACGCTTACCGAGTGACTGTCCTACCCTCGCTGGCGTTGGTTCTTTGCTTGGCTCCCCAAGTGTGGTGGCCGCTCTCTGCCGTGCCTTGTTGCAGTGCATGTGAAGGTCTAATTCTGTGGATGCAGGGGGAAGACCTTGAAGATGGTGTTCTGAAAGAAAAGCAGTATTATATAGCAGCTGCTTTTGACTGGCCTTCAGAGTGTTTTATGAGCAGAGTAAGGCACAGAGGACGTTGTGCCAAGAAGGACTTGAATAAATCGCGTTCTGCTAAGATGCAACGTGAAACCCCACCGCGCAGTTCTGCTTTCTCACTTGCTGGCTGCCTTTTGAGGCTGGGTGGAACAGTCATCCCAAAATGCCTTCCCTGGGCCCTGCTAAGGGTCAGAGTAATTAACGGGGTTTGAACAGCCGATGTCGGGGCTCTCTAAAGCTCAGCGTGACTCCCCGGGTGCAGGTGACAGGTATTAAGGTGTAGTTTTCAGATGCAGCACGGGTCTATGTAGTTGGCGACTTTCTGTTGTGGTTGACACCAGAGCAAAGCCCAGGGGTTTTAAGGAAAACCAGCGTTGTTAAAGGAATTCTGTGTGAAAGGTTTCTAGTCCCTGGGGGAAACAAAATAAATCCCAGGAGCTAGGTTTGTCCTGCATCAGGGACTTGCTGTATTTCTACCTGCAGAGAACAGGAGCTCACAGGTATCTCTCTCCAATGCTAGACCTTACGTATGAGATTTCCCAAGTGACTGCCTGCTTACACCCTCTGGAAATGGCGTGAGGGGAAAGTGTGTTGGCCGCCTGGGAAGTCTGCCAGGGACCTGGCTATCCAGAGGCTTTGTTTTCTTGCAAAGGAGGGAAGGGTACTACAGCTTTATTGCGTTTTGCAGTCTGGGTTGAAAGCTGGGAGTTGGGCATA
Source organism: Eurypyga helias (assembly GCF_000690775.1). NCBI lineage: Eukaryota > Metazoa > Chordata > Aves > Eurypygiformes > Eurypygidae > Eurypyga > Eurypyga helias. The sequence continues at coordinate 25,210 of NW_010239256.1, forward strand.
GGAAGGCTTTCCTAAAATTAATAAAGAAAACCCACAGTATGGGAAAGGAACCAAAGACATGACAAGGTAGCCTTTGTTCTGCTTTGTATTCTCACCTAGGAATTCTCTGTTCTGCTCTGCATTAATCTCTGGTTTACTGCACAACCTTGGTGCTTAGACACTGAATCCTCAAAGGAAGCATGTGTGAAGATATTCATGGAGGTCGCTTCACCCTGGATCTTCGGGGCGTGACTCGCTTTTTGTGAGCAATAATTCATAACTGCTGTGGCACCTTGATTTCCCCATCATAGTGGGCGTGCTGCGGTTGGACAGCAGGAAGGAAAGCTGGGAGCTGAACCCAGCAACCACTCCTGCAACCAGAGGAGCCGTGATGAAAGGGCTTCAGTGAGGAGCTGGAAAAATGACAGCCATGAGGAGCCTGGAGTCTCCTTTAGCTGTGACCTTCCTGATCCCGAGCGAAAGGTCACAGGCTGTAGCAGATCCTTTAAAAAATTAAGATCTTCTCAGAATCTAGCAGCTGAGAATTAGGCATCGGGCTGGTGGAGAGTTCGGAGCAGGTTTCGGGATGTGATGGACACCTGTAAGATGTGCTCTTTTCTCTGCCATTCTTTAGGGTCGCTGCGTTTTGGCAGGAATTTAAGGATCTGGAAAAGGGTGTTGGGGCTGAAGCACTCGGGTCAGGCAGCAGCAGGCCTGGAGGTGACCGGGTTTGCTCCGCCAGCTGTTCAGCAGTCCTGCCTGCTGCAGCATTGTGCAATTGCAGCTTTGCAGAGCACATCCCTGTGCTTCAGGCCCCACTATTTGGTCCTGTGGGCATGCTCCACCTTATGAAAATGACCACCTAATGTGCCCTGGGTGATTAAGCTGATATTGTTGGGCTGGCGTGTACGCATTTCAGCACAGCTGCTCCATCTCCCCTGCTCCGGTGTCAGGCTCGCGCAGCAGCTTTCTTCGCATCTCTGACTTTTGCAGGGTTTGGGAGAGCAGGGAGTTTTTATCTTCTCCTGTGCAGTTAATTAGGAAGCATTCCAGTCTGTGCTGTTTGGTGGGGAACGTATCCAGGCTATTCAGGGATGCTAGCAGAGAACAGACCTCACAGAAAAAGTAGGAACTCCTGATACCGTTGGGATGAGCTCAAATTCACCAGCCAACATACTCTAACCTTTAAGTCTCAAGATTTCAGCCTCTACTGCAATCATTGGCACTACTGAATGTAAAAAAAAAAAAGAAAAAAAAAAGAATATTCATCTAAGAACGGAGAGATTGGTCGGTCCTTGTCCTGGGATAGCTGACTATGTGCTAGGTCAAGGTATTGGAGCAAGGCTCAGCTAACAGAGGACACAGTTCATGAGGAAACAAATTGCTTAGCAGCTCCAGGTGGTCTTCACACAACAGGTCAACAGCAATTCTTGCTGGTAGCTGTTGGATAAACAAGATAGTTTGGCATACCAGACAGCAAACTGCATTAAACCCTTTGGGATTAGATGGGCTTGTGATGGGATGAGGCTGTGCCCTGGAGCTCCTGGAGAAGCTCTTGCACTGGGATGGTACCTCCAAGCTGAGCGTGAGGTGAGGGGAGCAGGTGTAGCACCAAGCAACGTCCAAATGTGCTCCTTATTCTGTGTTTTCTCACCAGCAGCTGCTGGGGCTTCATGAATGGGAAAGGGAGGCAGCCTCTGTGCTTCAGGCTGGGAAGGATAATCTAGTTATGTGTGATTGACACTGGAAAAGCATTAGTGAACCCCCACGGTAGGGTGGCAGCTCGTTGGGATTCAGGGCCACACTGCTCAGTTGCTATTCATCCTGTGAGCAATGCATCAGCTGGCAGGATCACTCACCTCAACCCTCAGGGACAAAAAGAGATAGCCACCAGCTCTCAGTCTCCACTGGAAATGACAAACTGGGAGGCAAGGAGCACAGAGTAGGGAGAGGGGAGTCGTCTGTGGAGTGCATGGAAGAAACTTCTGACTTTCTTGAGCTCGAGGGAAGTTGGAAAAAGCAGCTACTGTCACAAAGGTACCATTCTCCACCCTCTTCTGGATAGGTGGGCAAGAGACTTGCCTGTCACAGCAGTGGGAATGTACTGCCTGTGGGCCTGAAGGCTTGGAGATGGAGTGGCATGGGGAAGAGCAGCCTGCAAGCCACACCATTTGAGACTGAAATGCCTTGCTGCGCCAGACCAGTGGTTCATCTATCCCAGCTCCAGGCAGAGGGGTGAGAGATGGTGTCTGCCAGTGGGCTGTTGTTAATCTGTGTGGCTTGATAGGCAGGCTCTGAGTGGATCACTCTCCTTGGCAAGGCACTTGTTCACAGTCATTAACCTTTATTTGGTTTGGCTTATTTACTCAGGTAGCAAATTAGGCCAAATTGAAGTGGCTCACATTAAACTGAGCAATGGCTACTTGAATCTGGAGTGACCATGTCCACACAGAGGTTAATGCAGTTTAACCCAATCACTTTAAATTTACTCTCGCCGCTAAGAGGATGTATTTCCAACACTGTACCTTGGTTGGAGAGAGGAGGAGGAGCAGCCTGCTCCCAGTGGTCAGTGCTTGGAGAGGGGAACCCAGCCTTGCTGCTCCAGCATCTCAGCATGGCCTCCCTCTTTGTCCAGCTGCCCCTTGAACCGCGAACAGGGTTCTTGGCAGTATGAATATCTGCTTATATGCTGATGTAGGATCCTTGCTGAAATAAAACAGGACAGGAGAAAATGGTATCAGGTTGTGCCAGGGGAGGTTTAGGCTGGATATTAGGGAAAATTTCTTCCCTGAAATGGTTGTCAGGCATTGGAACAGGCTGCCCAGGGAGGTGGTGGAGCCACCATCCCTAAAGGGATGTAAGAGGCATGTGGGAGAGGTGCTGAGGGATGTGGTTTAGTGGTGGACTGGGCAGTGCTGGGTTAACAGTTGGACTAGTTGATTGTAAGAGTGTTTTTCAACCTAAACAATTCTGTGAAAATAAGTAATCTTAATTGCTATAGACTCCTTTTGGTTTCTGTATGATTTTTACAACTCTTACCATGATCAGGACAGAGGAAAAGGTTCCCAACAGTGGCAGAGTTAACAAGTGAAGTGATAAATATCCCGCTTATTGGCAGGTGCTGGAGAGTTTTATTAACACCACAACTTTGTCAATCTTTGGCTAATAATAAAGGATCAGAAAGGAACCCCAGAACATGCTCCTCTGGGACCTAGAAATGGTCTAGCTGTGGAAGCTCTGACCCTGGCCCATAAAGCAGAGCTTTGTTCATATTGTTCTCTTGCTTGGGGATGGCTGGAGCTTCTGCCTAGCTGCTGGTCATCTTATGTCTCATAAACTGTGTGTAAGACCTTTGCAGGTCACCAGGGCTTCCTCTGTCCCTGTGCTCCAAACCCACACCCCTACCTCCCAAGGCATTTGCATGTCTAAAGACTGCAAGGTATTAATACACTTCGTCAAGGCTGGGTAAAGAACTACTCTAGAGGTGTGTAGGAGACAAATACTTCCCACTTGGGATCCCCCCAAACCTGCAGTAAACAGAAAGTCTCAGTAAGTATAAAAATGCTGGACAAGGCACATGCTTTCAGTGTCTGGATGCCTCCCCAGGCAGTAGGACTTAATCTGCAACCATCGTCTTGAAACGGTAAGCTGCCATCCTCACTACACTTACCATTTGATGACCCCCTTGCTCCTTTGCGATGGCAGGTGTGATCAGCAGTGGATTGGACATGAGATCCATCAGTCAGGATCAGTCTGATTCGCTGGCCTCTGTCAGTAACTATCCCAGTGCTTAACGTCGCCGGTAGCACTCTAATATTAATTAATTATGCCAAGCCTTCAGGAGGAAGGCTGGGAGGAGGAGTTTGCACTGTGATTTCTCAGAAGATGATGCTGGCGTTGTGCCTTCCATGCAATTTGGCTTCCCTGAGCCGAGGCCAGCCTGGATAGATGCTCTGGTCCCACCCTGGGGAAGGCTCTGGCTAGCAGGACCTGGTCTGGGTGGCTGGGACAGCTTTTGGGCTTGGAGTTATCACTTCTCTTGGAGCATCTCCCCTGTGAGGAAAGGTGACTTTAATCCCTGCAGCCTACGAGCGAGAAGGAAGGAAAGCAAAGGGGAAGGGACCGGCATTGCTGTGTAGTGGCCGAGATCAGTGAGAAATCACAGTTGCCCCCCAAATCTGCAAAACACAAGCTTCCCTAAAAGTGAACGCTTGCCGTGGAAGGAAACGAGGAGACTGATACTAGATATTACCCTAATGAATAAACACATGTTTTAAAAGACGGACTCCTCACGCAATGTGTTATTTTTAACGTAGCGGCAATTTGCATGCTAGTCAATTTGCATACATTAAATACATCTCCCCTTCTGCATCGCGTTCCCCCTCCCCTTCAGTATAACATCTCATTATAGTACTGGTGGGACTGAGGAGCCGGTGGCTCTGGAGGGGATATTAATTTGCCCAACACATGCTGTGTAGGTTTTTTATCACTTGCTGCACATTGGACCTAGTGTCTTTGAAGTCGCTAGTGCCTCGCAGGGCCTTCTGCTTGAGGTAGTTGAAATGGAAAAGAAAGAAAGGAGGGAGCTGCTTGGAGGAGAAATGCATGGGAAAGAAAGGAGATTGTTTAGCTTGTGTGAATTCAACAAGGAAGAGAATGAGAAATGTGGCAACCTCTCCCCCCTGCCAGAGAGCCTGGGCATCTTGGGTGGGTGGCTGTTTGTTTTGCTTCTTGTTTGAGATGAAATAGATCATCTTCCTGGGAGGCACGGAGAGATGCTGCTGAGAAGGAATCAGCCAGCAAGATCCTCAGGAGGAGTTGATGGGGTGGAGGAAGAGCTGGTCTGACCAGGCTCTGCAGTGTGTTGTGGCTTTGGGGTGGGGGCTGGCTGGTACCTGTTTAAAGGAGGATGTGGAGGCTTGTGCATAGCAGGTGGTAGGAATGATCTATGGTGGTTTAGTGTGCGGTGCACCTCAGTGGGGACTTGGGAGGTGGCGGATGTCTGCTGCTGTGAGAGCCACTGCCACCCTGTGCCTCAGTTTCCCCATGCAGGGGATAGGAGCAGCTAGCACTATTAATCCTGGAGAGCTTTGGGATCTGTGCAGAGCACGTACTAGTGGAGAGACCTATTCTCCATGACCTGGATGTCTGTGTGACAGATGTCTTGGTGCAAACATAAAGAGGCATTGTGACATCCCTCTGTCTTTGATAGACAGAGAAGTTACTTTGCAGCCATAATATCAACTTGCAGGCTTTCAAAATGCTGCTGAGGCTGTGGAAAAAGCTTTTGCTTGTTGTACAGTGGAGCCCGGGGCGGGCTTTTCACAGTTCCAAGTACTGACCAAAAACCCTGGAGATGTTTTGAGGAAGGAATGAAAAAGAAAATTTCTTTCAATTAGTTCAGCATTTTTCAGCCAGTTCTGGTTGCAATCAAGAACATTGTACTGAGCTCAAGCATTTCTTTGAAAGAGCCTTAAAAAAAAGATCAGCTGTGGAAATGCAGAGAGGAAGTGACCCAAGTCTAATCTAGACTGATAGACTGTAGAAGACACATCTTCACCAAGTAACAAGGTCCCTTCACTCTTCCTATGTAACACTAGTCTTAGCCAAAACTCCTGCAATGTGGCAAATTCAGGAATAGATGTCAGCAACTCCTTCATGCCAAGAATATTTGGATGTCAGCAGAAAGAAGCAATGTTTCAGATAAACCGATGCAAATGGGATGCTGGGATCAGGGATGAAATCAGCGCTGGGTAGTTCTGATCTCCTGGAGTTTCCATGCTTTGTGGGTGCCAAACCACTGCAGAGCAAAGGGTCTTGGGCAGGTAACAGACAATGTCACCCCTCCTCCTCGGGAAACAGTCAATGTAATAGCTTGTTGTGCTGCACATAAATACCAGCAAAGGGGCACGAAGAGCATGGCATGTGGGTTTTTTTAATTAGAGGGGATGTGAAAATCCATACCCTGATGAAGCAGGTTTTGTGCTGTGTGCAATTTGAGCACCACAAAGGAGAGCTCCTGCCCTTCTGAGTGTGTGACAGGGTAGCAGGCAGGCGGGGGGCGTGAAAAAGGTGTGTAAAGGGGAAATATCTCACCCCAGACAGTGATTGTGACTGGCAGGGATATTAAAAAATAATGATACTTGCTGGACGATGGATACTTGCTGGAGGAGGTTTCCAGCTCTAATACTTACTGGAGATGGAAACCGTTGAGTGCTCTGCAGCTTGTTTCTAGGTCCTTTGGATCAAGGACTCAGAGGAGGGTGTTGAACCCTGCAGAAAGGCCGATGTGTGCCCCAAGTTGTGCCATGCAGCTGCTCCTACCCCCGGCCACCCACTGAGAAGGTGTGATGGAGAGGGCTGTGCTGTTTGCCCTGGCCTGGATTCAGGGTGGGAGAGGCTTGGTTGGAGACTGGGTGTGTTGTGATGGATTCTGGGCCACCTCCCAGGTCCCAGAGGTTTCCCATGGTGTGTCCAGTAGAGCTGTGGATGCCTTTGCAGAGGGGAGCCCAACTCTGACCCTTGAGACATCCCGAGCAGCAGCCTGAGATCGCCTCTTTCGTTTCACCCTGCCCTCGTCTGCATACTGCTTTTCAGAGGGAGTATCGTGAAATGTGCTCTCCGGAGGCCGTCCTGCCATACAGGATATCGTAAGAGCTGCCGAGTGAAGTATCCGGCCCCGCTCCCTCCTGGCTGGCTCCACTGTCGGGATTGTTTCCACGGCAAGAGAACAATACCTCTCCTTCCATCCAAGAAACATTTATTACATGATATGTTTCAGATGTCTCTTTGGGGAGGAGGGGAAAGCAAAGGAGAAATAGATCTCTCTTTTTTTTGCGGCGGCGCGGCATGTTCCATCCCGTAATGGATTAATTATCCCCGTGCACAGGCGGGGCGGGGGGGATGTTCGGAGCAGGCGCCAAGGTTGCCTTCCAAGCGGAGCAGACGTGGATATTTCTAGTCTCCTTCTCACAAAATAAAAGGGGTAATTAATTAATCGGGAAGCTTTCACGTTCATCATAATTCCCTCCCTCTCCCACTTTTCCTTTTCCCCTCTGATTGCGTGAAACGCAGAGAAAGGTAAGGACTTTAGGAGCCGATTGTGCTGCTCTTTCCCAAGCCCTTGTCAATCTCCCCGTTTGCTTTCATACTTTTGCCCCCTTTTCTCTCCCTTTAAAGCCCTCGGAGGTCAGAAGCATTTCCTGGTTTTCATTTGCGTGCCCTAAAGGAAGTGGTCTGGGCCAGATTATCTCCTGGTATAAATTGGCACTGATGTATAGACTTTGCCAGCTGAGTATTTCACCGTGCTTCTGGAAGCTCCCTTCCATCTGTCAGACGGTCTAGAGAGGAGAACCGTCCGTCTGGGCCTCCTCTTCTTCAGCTGGGGAGGGAGGCATGGGATTAATACTGACAACTGCAAGCACTACCCAGGTAGAATAGAGAGGCTCCAAAGCCCATGAGGTAAATGCTGTTACAATGCCATTTCCTCGTTCTTTCTCGTTTTTTATTTCCACCTAGCCAAGCTGCAACTCAAGCAAGAAATATAAATCCTGCTGTCCCTCGGCTCCATCTGCTCATGGAGTTGAAGAGATATAAAGCATGTAGCTGGAGTGAGCCAGTCCATTAAGGAGTATTCTGTAGAGCAGGCTGAGTCAGAGATGGAGCTGGGGATTAGAGGACATACGGGAGCAACTGCAACCCTGTTGAACAAAGCATGGCTTCTCCGAGGCACCTAACAAAAACTACTTTTCCCAGGGACAGAGAATTGGAAAAATCTCTTTTCAGAGCTGTAGGTGCCATTTCTTTTAACTCGGTGAGACACAGAGATGGGCTGGTGGGAGGTGTTTTCAAATGAACCACTCCTTGGAGGTGAGGAATCCTGAGCTGAAGATCTGGGTGCTTGCTGGAGGCATGGTGCTGGTACATGCCTGGCTGACAACCCAACGTTCTGTAGGAAAGCTTCTGGACAGCCCAGCGTAGAAAAGCTCAGTGGTCCTTGGCGCTTGGTTGCTGGTGTTTTACCTCCCCTCGAGGCAAGGATGGGATTTGGTCCTGCATCCAAAAGCAAGCCCTGGCCATGGAGCTATGAGTTAAACCCCCAACCATCATCTCTCTCTCCTTACCCAGTCCTGTGAACATTTGGCACAGTTGGGCTGAAGGTTAAAAAAACAACACAAAACAAACAAACAAACAAAAAAAACCCACAAAACAAAACAAAACAAAAATCCCCCGATAGAGCCACCACCTAGTGCTTTTTATTTAATTTAATTTAATTTTTTTTGAATGAAAAACTGTTCTGGTGATCAGGAAAGGAATTCACTGTGTCTCAGGAAGACTGTTTTATTCTTTTTGTCTGCTTGCCTGGTGTGCTCGTGTGTCATTTGCTGATCTTGGCAGTGGGTGGGAGTTTGTGGAGTGAGAATGTGAAATTTCTCCCTCTCCTGTGTTGGTACGCAGCTTAGAAGGATGGGCTGTCCTGGCTGCGTCCCTCTGAGTCGCAAAATAAATAATGGGGATATGAAGAGCTGCTGTCCAACTCAATGTTGCATCCAAAGGCTCTTGGTTGACTAAAGAGCAGGAAAGGCTGTTTCTAGTAGTAGGTTGCCTGTTGTTCTTCTGCCCGAAAGCAGGTTTAATGAAGCATTTGTTCCTTCACTGCCCTCTTCCTCACTGCTCAGCTTTTCTCCAGAGCTGGGTGACAAAAGCAAAATTGTGTCCTGATGTGTTTGTTTGAATTCTTAAGTGAATTTGCTTGGGCGATATTCCCAACCTTTCCCTGGTACCTTTCCAAGAATGTTTAAGCAATGAGATTTTTACTGGCAAGGGGAAAAAAAAAAAAAATCAGGAGAAGCAAATTTCAAAGTCACATTTGCAGGGTTTTTTTTACACTATTGATACCTGCAGCGCTAAAATATCCTGACATGGTCTTAAAACAGATTGGAGAAGATTTTGATGAATAATGAATTGTGATTTTTTTTTGTATTTGCCTTCTGGTTCTGGCTGAACTCTTAAGGCTCTTGAGTTTTTCTTTGTAATCATGGGGCCTAGAAACTGATTTTCCCTACGTCTGAAATGATGCGTCTTTGTAGCTGAGTTTGCTGAAAAGCAGCTGTTTGTCCCTCAGCATTTCTTCAAATGTTGGTTTTGGTCCAGTTTGGACCAAAAATGGATTCCCTCCTCCCATCCCCTCCCCCAGGTTTTGCATGAACAGGCAATTCTAGAAACAAATTTTAGGGATGTTATATCCCTCAAACTCTGCTGCCACTCTGTGTAACCATAATTTTCGTTAGCTTCATCTGGACCAGTAAAAGGTTTCCTAGGGTCATAGACTGGAATTTTTTAGTCCAGCATCTTGCTCAAAGCAGGGTTAGTCTTGAGATCAGACCAGGGTTTGAAATCCTCCAAGGATGGAGACTGCACAGCCTCTCTGGGCAACCTGTACCGCCGTTTGACTGTCCTCATGGGACAGCTGGTTGTTTCAGTTTATGCCCGTTGTCTCCCATCTCCATCTTCCTGGTAACCCCCCTACAGGTGCTGGAAAGCTGCTGTTAGGTACCCTTAAACCCAGCTCCCTTGGCCTCGTTATGGGGCAAAAAATGCCTGGGGCACCATTATTCTGGATCCCTTATATTCTCCTGACCCAGGCCTGTCATAGGACTTTCCCAGCTCAAAGAAGGTCAACCAGGCCAAAATATTTCAGCTTTTCACTGGAGATGTGGAGCTGACAGGTGACTGACACAAATGCATGACCATAGCCTGGGAAAACAACCAGCAGGGATTTCTGAGAGCTGAATTTGCACAGGCATCTTTGCTTTGGCTGCTGCAAGTCATTTGACTGTGGGGTGTTTCTGATGAAATGTGTCTGCTTCAATGGGTTATTGCTTTCCAGCAAAACTCGATTTCATCAGAAGACAACTGACCAGCTCCTTTCCTAATAAGCACCACCAAATCATCTGGTGTTATCAGCAAAAGAATAAGAACTGGCAAAAATTTAATTTGAAATGCAGAAATAACTAATATTGGAGGAAAAACCTAACTTTTCCGCTCCACTAGGGACTGGTACAATGCCAGGGGATTCACTAAACAGCACAGTTCGTATTTTAAATATTTGCTAAGTGAATGTAGAGGCAATTGTTTGGGCAAGTATTTGTCAAATAAACTCAAACAACAAATGCATTTGAGGAAATTGGATTTGTCCACCTGATATTGCAGAAACAGGAGAAGAGGCTAAATTCATCAGATAAACTGTTCGTCTGAACTGTTTGTTCTCCTCTATCCACCCTCCAATCATTATTTTAGAGAGACTACAAGTGTTGTAGGCACTGTGCAGAAAAATTTATAGGAAACAGATCTCTCACTGCTGAAGCCCACAGTCTGCATGATGGACATGGCAGATAGGGGAAGATTTAGCATTCAGTAGCATGGGGAAGGAGGGGAGCCTGCCTCAGTCTACAGAGCTGTGAATTCTAGCCCTGCATCCATACTCGCGATTCACAAGTTTCATTTTGTTTTAGCTGGCTGCAACACAGTGGTGGCAGCCGTCACCTTGGTCATCGCGGTGCGGATCGAACCTTGAGCTGCTGCAGCTAGGAAGGAAGCATTGGTTGTGTGGAGAAACAGTAGGTCAGGTCTTCTAGGACTTGAGCACAGACTGGGAGATGTGGGACACTGCTTCTCAGTGGTTTATACAAACTCAATCTCCTGACTTCCTCACAGTACCTAAAACGAGGAGGCAATTGCTCCAGGGTCTCACAGCTGTGGTGATTTAAGGCTGAGGGGGCTGGGTTGTGGGCAGGTGCTGCCCATCTCCATCAGTTATATATAGGAAGCCTTTGGCCAGGTGCTTGAAGCTGGCTGGGTAAATGGGACTCACTTCATTTTGCAGGCAGCGACTGTAGAAATCAATTTTATAGCTGCTCTGTCCTCACAGGGTGCCAGACTTGGATAGCAGAAAGGGGCTCTTTGGGGTTAACTGCTGGGATTTGAGGATGTTGTGACTGCAGCGCAGAAGAGGTGGCCAGGAATAGTTGTTGAGAGAAGGAAGAAAAGAAGGAATTTGATTTCCAGAAATCAAGGGAAATAGCTCAAAGATAGATTTAGGAAAGCAGATGATGCAGGATTGCTGTTGTCAGAGCACAGACTAGTTCCCAAATGGCTTAGGAAGCTGAGGTGACTGTACTTTGGAGATGGAAGATGTAGGGTCAGGAGCCAAATCTTTGAGCCGCAGAAGGCAGAAAACTGAAGCTGTAGCTTAGGCTTGAATAAAAGGAGATGGAGAAGTGATGGAAGAACATGTGACAGCAGGTGAACAGAACTCAGCTGTAGTGGATGCAGCAGAGCAGGCAGGGTAAAAGATTTGATGTGCAGGCTTTGTCATGTTTACTTTGTAGGGGTCTCAGCTGAGATCCTGAGGCCTGCTTGGGTGCCAGTCTTTTCCTCTGAGACCTGGATCTCTAACACATATCATTTTAGCCCCACTGTAGGATGGCAGTGGGCTTCTCTTGCTCTTCCTCTGCAGAGAGAATTTCACTCTCGGGCTGTAAACCTAATGTCTTTCAGTGCAAGAAAAGTTTATGCCTGAAGCTCCTCAGTAGAAGCCTTTCATAGTAGAAATGAGCAAGGAATAGAAGTATCTAATAGTGTTAGTTAAAATCTAAAGTGAAAACCCATGGGTTAGAAAATGCAGGTCTTCCCCCTGTGTTTGTTCCTTGGGTCTTTCGGTAGTTGACTTTCACCCAGTTGTACCTTGATGAACTGGGATATGTTCACCCTGTGTAGTAGTGAACACCATGGATGGACTCCCATGGGATGGCATCTCTCAGTGTTTCTCTCCATGACCTACCTGCTGGGCTTGATCTGTGGTCCATGCTTTTAGCTTGGTTTTCAGACTTGTAGCTTTACCAAGGTAAACACAGGTACCATTCAACCCCCCCAGCTCCTGATGTACCTGAAGTGCTGAGGACCATCTCTTCTGCCTGCACACTCATCTGTAAGGTCCAGGTGGGTACCAAGACCTTGGGTGCTTACTCAGACTAAACCAGAGCTGTAATGTCTTGGGTTTTGCTTGGCTGACTTTTGCTGACTGTTCCACTTCTGGCTTCCTACTAAAATCCTTGTTAATGCTCATTACCCTGGGGCAGTGCTGGCTGCATAGAATAGAATATTTCAGCTGGAAGGGACCCACAACAATCATCTAGTCCAACTGCCTGCTCACAAGTTAAAGCCTATTATAGAGGGCATTGTCCAAATGCCCTTAATGCCTCTTGAACATTATCAGGCTGGGGGCATCGACAACCTATCCAGAAAGCCTGTTCTATTGTCTGACCAGCCTCTTGGTAAAGAAATGCTTCCTCATGTCCAGTCTAAACCTCCCCTGGCACAGCTTTGAGCCATTCCCACCCATCCTATCACTGGATACCAGGGAGAAAGGCCTAAGGAAATGATAGCTTCTTTGATTGTGGGTTATGCCTACACTCTAGTTTAAGCCCTCTGCTTCCCTGAGCTCCCTGACCTGCCTTCCTGAGTGGCAGAGCAATGCGGCTGTACCCACAGCAGAGCTTTCATTTGCCTCTCCGAAAAATAACAGCTTTATGCAGTCACAGGCTGGGCATTTGTGCTAGGGAGCGGCTTGCATTAGCTTTGTCAGCTAGCAATGATATGGACAGAAGGATCCCATGGGAGTGGGAAGCACTTGGATACAACAGGGTGCCTACATGACTCTAACCCCTGGTTGTTTGAGGTCTGGACCTTGGCAGAGGATGGGGATGGTGGTGACAATGGTTGGGAATGACTTTTCTCTGTGGGTAGGCAGACTGCTTCCTTGGTGTTGATGACCAAAGCAGAGTGGGCTGTGCTCACCAGTTCTGCAGGATCAGGATATGGCCCACTTAGGAGTGTGGGAAGAATTTGCTTCTCCTACTTTGAAAAGCTACATTAGTGGGTTTTGCTGCTTTTTCTCTGTGTTCAGCTTCAACCAATGGATTAAATTTCCAAGAACTTGAATTCTCGGCATTAGCAGCTGAGCCTTTGACCAAATCCAAGAAGTCTTGACCAGAAATCTTGAGGATGGACTCCTTGTCCTCTAAGCTCTTGTTCTCTTGTTCTGTGAATGGTACCCCAAGACATGTACCCACCCCAGCTCCACCAACTCCATGGCCTTGGCTTTCCTTGGTGGGGGGAGCTGGGTGGGGTGTGTAGAAGTGGGCTTCTTAAGGGGAAATCCTCCCCAGGCAGTCACTGCAATCCAAACCAAATCCCCCTGTTGAAGTTCTGTGCTGCACAGATACAAAGCAGATGTATGTTTGGGCAGGTATGGTGTGGGATGGCTGCCAGCCTCAACTGCACGCATTTCCAGGACACAGACCCTCCAAAGATAAGTTTGCAGTCCCAATGAGGAGGTATTAAGTTTTTCTGCTGCAAGACAAATGCCGTCCACTTCAGTGCAGCTGCTACTGAAGTCATGTCCTTATTACAAGGAACTCTGGAAAGAGGCAGATCTGGCCTTTTCTGTCCAGTAACATACTGGCTTACCAGTTTTCATGCTGGGGCTTGCAACCCAGATGAGAAATTTATCTGAGGGGTATGTCAGTTGATGGCAAGTATCACCTATGCTGGGATGTTTTGCTATTTCTCCGTGTTGCAGTTGGTGGAGGTGTGCTCTGCAGCACTTTCCATGAGTGGGCTCGGTTGTGCTTTGTGTATTTTGCTCTCTTCACAGCTTTCTAGGCTTATCTGAAGGGAAAATACCCTGAGCCTCTCTGGAACTATGGCCGTTCTGTGTTTCTAGAGGCACAGATCTGGTGCTTGGAAAGACTCACTGGTTCCCATGCAGGCACGTGCACAGCGTGACCTATCCTAACATGTATGACACGGTCAGGTTGGCAGGACTGCACCTTCTGTTGTGTGGCTGCCCTCTATGTAAAAGGGTGACAGTCTCACCTGCATGGCTATGTAGGAGCTGCTCGAACTTCTGGCTGTATAGCTTGCCTTCATGTTAAATAGTCTTAGCAGGACCCTGTGTGTTGAGCATGGGAGGAGGCAAGGAGCTGATCTGCTGGGGCAGGATTTGTGTTTCTGGTGTATGTAGTGCTCCCAAGCCCACTGATGGCTTGGGGCTGAAGCCAAGAGAAGAGGGAGGAAGATGGAGCCTTGCCTCTCTGCTAGCAGCATCTCCTTTGACACCTGCACTTAAATTCTGGGCCAGATGTCTCGTGCCACTTTAGTCCCTGGCCCAGCTATAGCAGAAGCAACACTAATCAGCCTTTAAATGCTGAAGACATTAGGAGAATTATCTCCATATTTTATAGCTCTCTCGCGAATATTTTGGTGAACCGCAGATGCTAGACTGTGGGTACAACTCATGGAGTGGGGACTCCGCTTTACTGCTGGTCATGTCCTGAGGTCTTTCCCGTATCGCTGCATAAGGCTGCCTAGTTCCAGGGAAGGGATATTGAGTATTCTCCAAGCCCAGATTATTGTGTATAGCCCTTGTTGTATTATACTGCAAACGAGCACAGGGGCTGCCCGTCGTAATAAACGGGAGCGAAATTAACTTGATGGAGCAGGCTGGTGAAGCAGCTTGTTTGCCATATCCCCGAGGAGACGGAGCCATTCAGCGCCTGTGTGGAACAGGCTCTGTTGCTTCATTTGTACGCATCCTGTACATCACTGATTTATTTAGATCTCATTTTATATGAAAGAAAGCAAGAACAAAAAAAGGCCACTCCAACACACCAAATTCAACCCTCTCTGGACTTAAAGCTGATACTCTGAAGCTTCTGGAGACCTGTGCTTGAGGATAATCCTTCCACTTGTGCTGTCAGGTCCTGTCTGTGTGTGCTCTCCCCCCATTTAATTGTGGGGATGAGGTCAGGATTTGCTTTCCAGGATTAGCCCCCTTGCAGCAGTGACTGTGACCTGATCTAACAGCCTCCACTGCACCAAGGAGTCTCTAGCAGAGCAGGCAACAATTAGGGGCTGTAACTTCCCCCTTTTCCATGGGGGTTGTGCCAGGCCTTTTGTGGAGGAAAAATATCTTTATTACTTCATGCACTGAAGATGGAAACCAACCCAAGGTCTGGCCCAATGCTGTCCGTCCATTCTGAGGTGAGCATGGGGGCCTCTGACCTCCCCGTCCTGGCTCTTCCCAAAGAGCGATGAGCCTGTTTAAGCCGAGCACATCCTCTCCTTGCCCCCATCCCAACGGCAAGCGCTCAGCAAGATGCTCAGGAATGGGAGAGGTTTCCGTATGTCACTTGTCTCATTGACTGTAGTGGGATTTGCTGTTTGTGTACAGCTTGGAGGGTATTTAAACCACTTTTCCCCTGCCCCAGCTTCCCTGCCTGCAAGAGTGAGTAGATTTCTCCTTATTGACCTCAGCTGTGAAGGTGGGTGAAAAGAGATTGCTCAGGGCTGTATTTGCACTTTCTGCTGGACATGCTGAGCAGTCAGCTTGAGAGATTCAGGACATGGGGAAGATGGCATAGGGTAGAACCCTGCTTCCTGCAAACTCCAGCAGCTTCAGCTTTGTTTTCTATCACATTCTTCTGAAAAATGTTTTATTTGGGAAGAAAGAGGTTAGCTTTCTTCTCATGGTCAAAAAGGAATGCATTTTCTTTAAAACAAAGCAAGCAACAGAGAAATGAAAGAATATTTGTAAAGTTTAGGCTTTATCAAAACCCCATTTTCCTTTGAGAGGGGGGAGAGACAGAGAGGAAACAAGGCAACAAGGAAAAGACATCTAACCCATGTCAGGCACTTGGTGCCTGAGTGTAATTTGTATGCTATTTCCCTTTGCTTCCTCTCCCTCTTGCCATGCTCCATCTGACAGGTTCTATTTTCTAGGGCTTTCTACTTCCCATGTTCTTAAAACTGACTTTTCCATAGCACTGGCTATTTTTTTCATCATACTCCACTTCTAGATGCACTATTGCCACTGTGTTTTCTTTTAATACCCATCTTACCATAATAATTTCTGTTCCTCTCTCAAGTTCTCTCTGACCAAGTCAGCAGACTCGTCTGCACTGGCACCTCTCCGTCATCTGCCCTGCAGTAAAGCAGTTGCAGTACTGGGGGCTGCTTGTATGACCAGCGATGCGAATGGGGCTGAGCAGACACTGCTCCCACTCCCCCCTGCCATCCCTCCACCGGCAGAAATCTTCATTTGCAGGGGATTTTCTTGGCTTCTCTCATGATTCCTGGCTCCTCCGTTCGAATCTGAAGTGGTGGTTTAGCAGAATTTGTTTTGACAAAAGCGAAGAATATTCCCAGCCAATTAAAAATATGGTAATGGGAAGATGGGAGAGAAATGCGGCGCTCCCTCTGCTTGAGGGGTTTGTTGTTAGCTGTCACTGTGCTTAGAGGGATTAAAAGTGCATGCTGGAGGTCCATGTCAGATTGAATGTTAAGCTCCCAAGATACAACCATGCTCCTGGGAGCAGGGAAACAATAATTCATTACTGGTGGGGATGGAAGGATTACTTCAGTAATTTGCTTATTGACTTGTATTCTTTCCCATGCTGGCACACACAATTGCAACACTCATTTTATTAGCATCTCATGCTGCAAATGATTGAAAACTAAGATTGTTTAGATAGCTTGCCCTCTGAAATAATGTCCAAGGTGCCTTGCGGTGACCAGGACAGGCCAAGCGAGGAAGGCTGGAGGACTTGGAAAACCTTGACTCACATCATTCCTCCCACCTGAGGTCCTGTAGTTCTGTGTGTGTTTCTCTGGGGTATGTCTGGCAGCCTCCCTTGAGCTCCTCATCTGCTGCTGTTTGGTCATACTGTTTGGTTTCTTTCCAACCATTCCTCAAGGGTTAGAAGTCCCCAGATTAGGCTGGAGTTGCCAATTGCATGGGAAGTTGTAAAACTACAGAATCCGCCTTGCTCACTGGAAATGAACATGTTGAAAGGAGTTCAAAGGTGTCTGGCAGTCTTTGTGGTTCCACTTCCATCTTTTGTGTGGCTTCAGAGAAGCCCCCATGCTCCTACTTGTTAGTAGTGATGGTAAAGGTGAGGATTTACTTTAATTCCTGTTTGTGAACTGCTGGCACTGGAATGCTGAGGAATTCTGGCATCTCCTCTGAGACATGCTGCGTCGCTACTACCTGGCCCAAGAGCACTGTAGCAAGATTAGTGAAGGTTGATGTGCAGAGCGATAGAGGGTTGAGCTGCTTTCTTGCAGGCAGCTGAAGAAGCACGTAAAGGGTTACATCAGACTGCGAGAAAAGACAGACTCCACAGCACTGCTGGTTCTTTTTTTTTTTTTTTTTTTTAGCAGGCAGCCCAGACTTGTAATATCAGCATTTACTGAATTAATTTGCTATGTAGCACCAGTAAAGCTCAAAGTTCTTTCAGTGAATTCTAGTTTTGAGAAAAATCAAGAAAGTAATTACTTGGTTTGGTCATTAATTACTCACTACTGGACGTTTTCGAAGGTGTAGTATGAAAAGCCTGAGGCAGCTATTAAGAGTAGCTCTAATGCTATTGATCTATTTGTGTTTATCGTGAAATTTCTCTGCTTTTATGACATTTTATTGAACTGGGTGATACAGGTGTGTGGAGCCAGGAAGTGTGAGCTGCTCTCCCCTATGCTTGGCTGCTGGTGTTGCCCTCTTGGTGGGGCAGCAGTGACTTCTCAGAGCATCCCTTGGAGGAAAGCCCAGCAGGATGGTTGGCACTGGCGCCTCTAACTGTTACGCATCTGCCCAGCTTGGGCTGTTGTTGCGTGCTTGGGCGTGATGAGACATCCCCTGCCTTGGGCCGTGCCACTAATAAGGCAAACCCACCGCAGGAGGGGAGGGAGAAGTGGAGCCAAGCAAAGTGACTTGTCTGTGGACTTGCAGAAGGTCAGTGGAAGAAGAGGGAGCAGTGTCCAGATCTCTTGGCATCCGGATCTGCACCATTCTTAAACACCCCAACTGGCTCTTGAATCACTTTCACTACTTTATCTGGCTGGTAACAGTTGTCCAAGCCTTCCCCCTGCTGCAAACAATGCCATTCCTCTGTTCATGCCTCCCTTCTTGTGGTTCAGCACAACCATGGCCATTCGCTGACATGAAGCGTTCTTTGGAACTGAACACTATCTGGAAAAAAGTTACCCACCAAGGAATTGGGGGCCAAGAGGGGCAGGCAGAGCGTGCCTAGGCAGTCGTACATGCTGCTTTACCTCATTCCTCTACAGCCTCTGGGATAATCCTTTTTGCAACAATCCCTTAAATCTCAACAACCTAGCTGCCCTCCCCTAATGCTGTAACACAGATGAGGTTAATCCTGCCGACAAGCTGTAGTTTTCTGGAGAGCTGGAAATGCTGCACAGAACAACAACAGCTTATGGAAAAGGGCAGGATTGTCATTTGGTTTCCAGAGGGTTTCTCAAGGCGGAGCAGGGTCTTGTGAGGTTGGTGTTGGTTGAATCAGGATTTGTTCTGGCTTTATTCCCAGTAGTGAAAGGTGCAGTCTCTCCGTGTATGAACTTAGACAGAAAATGCCACCATGCCATTATTTTTTTCCCCCTGCACCTTGAAGAACTGGAAAAAGCAATACACATTTAACAGTGCCAAAGGGATGCGGCTGTTCAGCTTGTGCCTCCTGGCCTTTCTCCTTTTCCCATCGTGTTTGGTATGCAAAATTGAATCACACCCTTCTCACCCACTTCCCACTGGGGGAAAGGTGGCCTTTAAATCATAATATGATTGCAGATGATGTTGCAGAAGGAGAAAATGAGATGAACTTTAAACTCCCCTTTGCTTTACAAATTTGTTCATGTCTTCCCTCATAGCTGCTTAGTCATGCCTATTAGATTTACCATTTTCTGGGAAGGAAAAGTGGAAGTGAATTTTATTATCTATTCAGCATCTGACTTGGTGCCTTCCTTTGCTCCTTTGTCTGGTTTAATCAGAAATTTGCAGAGGTTTTGATTGGACTCTTTTGATCAGAGTGCAGAATCCCCCAGGTATGGGATCGTTAATTCTCATTAGCAGAAGAAACATTTTTCTGTGATGGTGCACATCCTCGTACAGCTAATTGAAGAATCATCACGGTGACTTTATTGCCTCGTTACTTTTCATGAATACCTTAGATGCCTCTAACAACTGACCAGGTTGAAAAGGAGTCAGATAGAAAACAAAGAACGGAAGTTACCAGTTGTTGAATTAATTGGCAACTGCTAAAGGAAACACTTTGCATCTTTCTGTGTAACGCAGTGCTAGTGGATGAAATGAAGAACATGAAATCAAGAACTTGGCAAGTTTTATAAGGAGGGTGGGTTGGTATTTGCATATCAAAAGTAGCCAGAATTTTTGGAACAGTAGCACACGTTTTGAAAGGGATTTTGCTCTTTGTGTTTGAAGAGTTAAATCTGTTTGGGGCTATTAAAGACTGCAGAAGGAGACCTGATTTGCATATGTGCTGTCAGTAGGAATCTTATACTTCAGCCTGGCACATTCCCAAATTGGACCCTGGACAAGATGGCCACGGGCCTGTTCCTGCCTATCCGTTCCCCTGGTCTTGGATTTGTGATGTGGTGGAGGAAATGGAAAGGAACAGGCAGGAGGGAGAATATTTAATAGCAAAGAGGAACGTCTCTGCAGTGGGCTGAGAGCCAGCGGGTCCACACCAGCCGCGTAGGAGCTTGTACTCAGAGCAGGTCACAGAGCTGGATCTCATCCCTGGTTCTTCTGCAGCCATTTCAGTTAATGTCATCATTCAAGGCAGAGCCTGGGGATGGAAAATCTGCACTACTGTGAAATGTGATAGTGTTGTGCCCTGGGGTGGTTCTTTGGAAAGTACTGAAATACGCAGTGCCATTTCTACACTTATGTAGGAGGTGTGTGAGAAGAACTTGGGACTCCTTACTAGGTGGTGCCAAAGGGGACCTACCCATTCAGGTTGAAGATCAGAGACCTGTGTGGAAGCAAGACACACTTTCTTCTTCATGCGTTTTCTCTTTTCCTTTGCAGAAAACGTATCTAGATGCTGGAACAAATTACCAGTAGATGCAATCAGTTCTGCCTTGCTGGAAATCATTCAGGTGGTGTTGAATACCTATGTAAAAGACATGCTCCACCAGAAGTCATTGGTTTCCATGGAGGGTATTTTGTCAGGCACAGGTGAAATAGGCCAGAGAGCAACATGAGGCCCTCCTGGCCTTAAAGTCTAGAGTTGGCCTCAGCAGTGCAATCTTTATCATGTGTTTTGTACCAGACCCTGTGCCAATCAACATTTGTGACTGGATTTAAGTCCCTTATGCATAGCTGTCCCCCTCTGTCAGTGGACTGGTCTTATGAACATGCTGTGCCAAGTCCTCCTGAAAAAGTTGGCTGTGCTTTGTCCCAACCACCTTTTCAGTCAGCTCTACTGAAAAGGATTTACAACACAGGGGATGTTCTTTTGGTCTGGGGAATAAAATAGTGAAAAGAAAGGTTTTGTAAACCTGTTGAAGAAGGAATTTTTTTCTTAGAGGGCACTAATCCATTTTGTCTTCCTGTGTATGTCCAAACAGGTGTCTGAGTACTTTGCCTGATAGGTTCAGGATCCAGAATGATGCTACAGCCTTGTGCCATTGCCTGGCTTGAAAGACACAGGTTTGTGGACATCTGCAAAGGCTTTGAAGCAGGTCAGAGAAAAGACAGTGGCACTGTTTGGCAGGACCTATGCTGTACAGCACAGCAGGCCAAACATGAGGGTCGGGGCTGAGCTGTGGTTGTGGGTGAAGCTGTTGCTGTTTCATGCCTTCCCGGTGGGGATGAGTTCACTAGTGGGTCTGCTCTCCTGGAGGTGGTTTGGGGACTGTGCATAGAGCTGTGGGATGCACCATACTGCGGCAGACTAGGATTGGTCTTTGCTGGCGTGAGAGTTTTCAGAGAGCCTCCAAAGACCCTGCAACAGCACCAGCTGGTACCCATGCTGTTGGGTGTGCTGCGTCAAAAAGGAGCAACACAGGACACCCTCCTGGAACAAGGGCCCTGAAAATCTTCTTCCTTTCATGTGTGCCTGAGCTAGCTGTGGTGGATGCTGTCTTGCCTTGGGTTCCTCACTGGCTAGTACAGTACCACACTGTCCCTGAAACAGAACCAGGGCTGAATGCCAGCCTTTGGATTTGGGTTCAGAGAGGGATTAGACTAGCCCATGGAAGGCAGTCAATTAAATACAAGGACACGATGCTCTTTCTGTCGTTGCAAATCCTGAAAACACAGACTGATGGAGGCCACAGAAGGTGCTTGCTTAACTTAATGTGTCTCCTCTGTTCATCTGTGGGAAAAGGAAGCCCAGCCTGCAGCCTGGTGTAGTCTGGCCATTCCTGTCCTATTCCTCAGCCTGTGGATGTGTGATCTGCCTGCGATGTCAGACACAGGTGGCTTTTGGGAGCAGAACGGTGTTGAGTAAGCACTCCCTGCTATTTATCATCCTGTTTTTCTTGCCTGATGGGAGGCAGTGGGAGAAAAGGGTGTGAAGGAGTAAAAGGTGTTCCTGAGGTGTGGGTGTTTATGACCATTGCAGAGATACTCCAGCATGGCAGGCAGACAGGCACGCACACTCCCTCAGCCTCCTGATCACATTATTATATTACACCTGACATTCCTTTCTTCCACTAATATGTTATTTTTGGTCTGACAGCTTTATGAAGGAGAAAAGAGAAATAGAGAGATACGCATCCGGGCAGACACAGACAGTATTCATCCCTTATCAGCAAGGCATGGGTCTGACTCAGACACGAAAGACCTGCCCATTGAAACATCTTGCTGTCCCCAGCAGCTCACTATCTGCCATGGAAGGGAGATTCCCAGTGCCCGCAGAGGGAAGGGGCAGGATCAGATCTAGAGGATCGGCCCTCCAGGGATCCCACATTCCTGGACTGAGGTGCTCCCTGAACTTTACTGGGATGTCTAGTTAGTGGGAGAAGTCAGGCTGCTGTCTATCTTGGGATGTTGTTGTCGTGGTGGGAGGGTGGTTGTCTGGTTGACCATGTCATAACCTTTAGCAACTGGTTCTTGTGTTGGGTAGAGAAGTCTCAACAGACAGTAATGGCTTGTAGAGGGATGTCCTGCCTGAGGTCAGGGTTGGTGGAAGAGTGATGACCCCAGGGTGTTAGTAGTCCTGATGCTGCTTTCATTTTGCAGAGAGGAAGAGGTGAAATGGAAAAGTGTGTGTGTGGGAAATGCTGTGTCAGATTAGGCCACTGGTTATTGTGTTTCATTCAAAGACCAGGGAGCAGAAGGAAGTGTGTGTGGGAAGTGGGAGAGGCAGGAACGAAACCTAAAATGTTGAGGGCTGTGATTGTGGAAGTGGAAAAAGGGAGTGCGAAACAAGCAGGAGCTCATTTGAGCTGGATGTTTGCTGGCAAAATGCAAAAAGGAAAAGGGGAAAAAACCCCAAAACTGGGAATGAAAACGAGGGGAAAAATGTTCCAATATGAAAATAATGCTGAGGTCTTGTTTGCTTTGCATCCCATGATTCACCAGGTGACTTGGAAAATCCACATTTGTTCATTCTCATCACTGGAGAGGAGGTTTCAGGTCAGTTGGGCCAGTCATTGAGGGGTGAGCCTCAGCAGCAGGTCCTTTCTCGGGCACGCTGATCCTGGGAAGGCTGTCTAGGCAGGCATCAGCTGGGAAAAGAAACAAGAGACCAACCCAGTATACTGTGCATCCATATGCTTCTCTGCCTTTGCCCCGTACTCTTTTCCCAGGATGCCTAAACTCACTGAACACCTTCTGCAGCAATGTTTGCATCTGGCAACTCACGCTGTCCCCAGAATAGCCCCTCTTGCTAACTGTGTGCTGGACTGCGTTCATCTGCCAGGGAGAAACAGCTTCAACCTCCTCCGTTCCCACATTGCAGCAAAGAAGTCTCATTCCCAGGCATTATGGGAGAAAGGCCGATCAAACAGAGCAATTAATTCAACAAACAATACAATTAAGCCATGATCCCAGTGTAGTTTCCACCCAGAAACAGAATAAACAGCCTTCCCAGCATGGATAAATAAACTCACAGATGGAGGCTTTTGTGAGTGGTGAAGTTTTCCCTCCGC
The DNA here is from genome assembly GCF_000690775.1 of Eurypyga helias. Classification (NCBI taxonomy): domain Eukaryota; kingdom Metazoa; phylum Chordata; class Aves; order Eurypygiformes; family Eurypygidae; genus Eurypyga; species Eurypyga helias. The sequence goes on from NW_010239256.1 coordinate 48,223, forward strand.
AGCCTTCTTGAGAGCACGTAAAAATTGTGGAGTACATAAATCTCTGGCTCTCCATCCTTGCGGCTCGGCGCGGAAGGAACGGCGTGCCTGCTGTGGGGCAGATGTGTGCTGGCTGGAGGTGGAGGGAAGGGACGCGGAGGCGTGTGCGGTGAGGCTGCAGGCAAGCCAAGGCTGCGGCAGCTGGCTCCCCCAAACGTCCCCCGAGGCCAGCTCTTGTCACGGCCTTGACACCAAGCACATGGGGCAAAAAGCTGCGAAGGGGGAGAGCAGCCTGCTTCACACTTGGCTGGACTCGCCTCTTACTTCAGGAATGGATGGAAATCCCCTTTTTTTTCAACTGGGTTGCAAAATCATCTGAGCTGGTGGTGGAAAAAGGCATCTGCAGAGTCCTTGGGCGGTATGCAGAAAGCTGAGCCAAACGCGTTGTTTAACCAAGGAAAAGGGAGATAAATAATCCCAGGGATGATGCTGGCTGCATGGAGGTGGTGTGATCCAGGCTGGCTGCTCTGGCCTTTCCTAAAATCAGCTGGAGACCATTCTGGGAAAGGCTGTCCATTACCAGTCAGCCTCTGTCCTGGGCTATGGAAGTCAGTGAAATGCTGCCTCCCTTGAGGGCTAGCTGCCAGCAGGATCGCCAGGGCAGTGTGGGAGGGGATGATGGGAGTTTGGACTGGACACCTATGGGAAGAGCAGCTGGAGTGGGGGTGCTCTGCATCAGGGGTGGAAAGGGCAGGCTCAGGTTATATTGCAGCTTGCATGGTATTTGGGGCCATTTCTTTTAGAAGTAGCCAAGTGGGAAGCTGGGAGGGAATTGCACAGTTTCAAAGAGGTGTGAAAAGCCTGCATGATGTGACCCTGTGCCTGTGGTGAGCACTTACGGCTGTCTTGGGTGCAGATGCACTGGACAGAGAGAGGAAAGGCTTTTTTTTTTTTTTCCAGGAAGAGCCTATATGGTGCTGTGTGACCACTGTGCTGCTGGGGAAGGCTGGCTGGAGATGAGGGAAGACCAGGGAAGAGATGGGTGGTAAACTCCCCAAAAAAAGATGAAGTTGAGTGCTCTCCTTTTTCCTGCTACAGGATGTTTCTGTTGTTCTTTCCCTTGCCTCCTGCCTCCTGTTGCTGGGTGCATTGCTCAGGACTCAGGAATGGCTGAACACCCAAATGGCTTGATTTAGTGTTTGGGGTGCCCAGGCAGGGACTCAAGGCAGTGAACCTTGGCACCAGCCCCTGCTGCTGCTCATTGAGCCTCGACTGGCTGCTGTGCTATTGATGAAACTAGTTAGGGAAACTCTTCTCTACCTTGAATTAGGTAAATCTGAGGAGTGGGAAGAGCAGTGCTGGAGTGTTTCAAGTTTAGGGAATGTCTTGTGTATGACACACATTGTTCAGCACCTGCAGGTTAATGCAAAAGCACGATTGAGTCAGCAGGCAGCTTGCTGGTGCTGTGAGAGTTGTACAAATCTTGTGCATCAGCTCCTATATTTGCAGCAGGGAGGTCCTTTTGCACCACAAACCACAGTCTGTCTTTAAGGAGCTGCCCTTCAAAGACAAATGATGGATTCCCAAAATAAATACTTTCAGATGCATCTGTGAAACCTGAGTCCCATGATAGGGGTGTGTGTGCTATCACCTGGCCAGGGTTTTCTCATGGAGATGTTTGCTTGGTCTGATGTGATGCTTTCGGGGATGTGCTGTGGTTTCACATTTGTTGTTGCCTTGGTATTGTTGTTTGCCTGTTAAGCTGTGGTTTTGGTGCTAGCAGAGCAGACTTTCTGAGCCTGCATGTCCCTGAGGTTGGGTTTGAATTGGAAGACAAGCAGGGAAAACATTCCTTTTGTCCTGACTAGTGGCTTGCATGAGCTGAAATCAGAGACTTTCCACTTCCAAATAGGAAACAGCTGCCATTGCATTCATTCTCCAAGAGCTCCTAGAACTGGCCATCCTCCAGCTTCCTGCAGAAACACCCTTCTGCAAGCTGGGAGGCTACAGGTGGGCCAGCTGCTGCAGCCCTGCCCTGTCCCTGAGCCCAGCTGTGGTGCTGACACAGCCAAATCCTGGGATGGAGGACAAGAAACTCAGGGTTATCAAGCAAGGGTGTAAGCCACAGCTGGCTCAAGAGACTTAACAAGGGAATGGCCACGTAAGATTTTGAAGGCAGATGTGTGCCTGTGCTCTGAGCTGGCCAGGAAAAAAGTCAGCTCTGTGATGCTGAGCTAATGAGTTTCACTGAGAGGCAAAATAACTTGTCTTGGGCTTGGTGTTACTCTAGTTCGACCTTGTGACTTGTGGACATCTCGAAGTGAGCTCACAGCCACCAGTAAAAAGGCACATGGTTGTGCTGTGTCCCATGGGAAAGGCCAAGAGACTTGGTCTTCATCATCATGGCTGCTAAACTTTGTCCAACTCGCACTTCTCATGAGAAATGTCCCTAAATCACAGCTCATACTTACTTTTCGGGACAAGGGTCTTGCTCAGTGCGTAGGCTCTCATTTTTCTTGCCAACTTGCTAGTTTAATAGACTATTTCAGTTGGAAGGGACCGACAATGACCATCTAGTCAACTGACAACTATCATCTAGTCCAACTCTCCATGCCAAGTGGCTCTCAGTGCACAGGCAAACAGGGACAAAAGCTTCTTCCTTGCAGAATATGGTTTATTTCTTGCACTGTGGGAGGAAGCTTTGGATGAAGCTGATGATGCTGACATGTGGCTGTCCTGTTGGTGCTAGAACTAAGGTAGGAGCCCATCTTCCAGCAGTTGGCAAGGGTTTGACTGAGAAAGGAGTTACTCTGGCCACTCTATGGACATTAGTTTAACTGGTACATTTGCAGGCTCTGCCCAGATCATCGGACTCTCTAATGTGTCTTGAAAGTTGTACTTGTCCTTAGCAAGGTTTAAGGTGTTGCTAAGTGCTGGTATTCCAGACAGTATCTAGTCAGAAGTTCTGCTGGATCACAGGACATGGTCTGCACTGGTGTATCACCTTGTCCTAAGGGGGCTTCCTCTGTGCAGGTATGCCACATTCCTCTGTCATCTACACTTGAGCTGTACCAGGTTAGAGGCAGAGCAAGGGTCTGATCAGAAGAATGCTGTGCCTGCTTTGGCACAGTCTGTAGCAGGGATCTCGCAGCAGAACCCTGGGTGGTGTTGGTTTGCCCCCCTTTGACAGGTAAGCCATGGGGGGAGCTGCATCTCCCTGACCCTCGGTCCTTGCCATTACCTTTCTGTGTCATTTACAAATTCCGGGGTCCCTTTTGGCAAATACTGTCATTACTCCATGACAAAGTGTGCTTCCCTCGTTGGCATCCCTTTTCAAATATCTGTTGGACAGACTGTTTGTACTCATTGACACGAAACAAGCTCAGCTGGAATGAAATCATTTATAAAAGTCACGAGAGGATTTGGATATTAGCAGTTCATTTCCTGCCACATTCACCAGGCTGCAATTAGCATGGACCTGAAGGATTGCACGGTGCTACTTGCCCTGTCTGTCCTCTTTCATCCCCTTGCTTCCTTTTTTCTTCCCCATTTCCTTCCCTTCTGAGCTGGCCATATTGTATGCCTCCATTTTCCCACCTCCCCCCCCCCCCTCCCCCCCCACCCAGCTCGTTTCATTCCCCATTCCACTCTCTTCCCTCTTCCCTTTTCTTTGTGCTTTGCTTTTTGCCTCTTTGCTTCCCTCGTCTCTTGTATTCTTCCTCTCACTTTATTCAGCCTCTATATTTAAACCCAGGCAAAAACAAATTATTTATGAAGGGCTGTAATTTATGATGCGTTCTTAATGTCTTGGAAGACACAGATAATTTATTTAATGAGTAAAGACATGATAATTCACAGATGATGATTCCAGTCAGAAAATTAGTTTCATTAATTTGCTGTAAATTCTCTGCCTTGATTTAGTGCAGAAGGAGTTCCTGAAACCCAGTGCAAGTCTTCGCCACGGTATTTTTATGTCATCACCAAACCAGCGTGCAAGCCTGCTGGCTTCCCCACCCCTTGCTACCGCTGTTGCACGCCTGCTTTCTGCTTCTGTCCTGCCATCAGTAACTCACAGGTGGCAGAAATATTTTTTTGCAGTGCGTGTTGTTGAGAGGTTTGGGAGAGAGAGGGGGGAAAAAGGGATGGAGGTGGTATTCCCATTCCAGGAGATGATACAACAGTCTCAAAATGTTTGTTTTGCAAACCCACATGCTGTTCCCCGAGCTTTTGCCCAGTAAGTTCATCTCTGAGAGAATAAAAAAGTCGGTTTGCATTTTTTAATAAAGTATAAAAGGTACTTTTTTCAAATACAGTTCAAGGCAGACAATTTTACAGTAGAGGCTTGCTGATAACTGCAGTATATATAAAGATTATAGGACACCTATAGAAGTGATTCACGGTGTACTATTGATCTAATCAGATTTAACTAAGTGTTTGCATCATGCCTTATTAATCACAGATAATAGGGCTCCAAGGACACCTTGCAGAGTCAGGGCTTTGCTCTTCACATGGCCATATCTTGCTGGGGCTACTGTAGTCCATGGAGCTTCACCAGAGGTGAGCTTACCTAAGAGTTTTTCACATTTTTTTGAAAACAAGTCTATTGATGGTTCCCTGAACCACCTTATTATGGGCACTGTTCTGCTGTCTAATTGCTGTCAGTGTAGGAAAGTTTACCAGATTTTACTGGGGGGAAAAATAAATTGCAACATGGATCAGTGTTTCTTCCGTAGGTCTCGGTGTGGGAGATGTGTTCTACCACTGGGGCTGAATGTGAGCGTGCGAAACGCAGTACCTCTATGTGCTGTGAGCCTGTCCTTTCCCCTGTGTGCACAGGTAGGTAGGCAGGCTGAGGCGCATCCAAGAGTCTGAGGAGGAGATGGACCGATGGAGCTGTGTTCTGCCATCTCTGGCACACACAAGCCAACTGAGCATGGCCACTACTGAGGTAGGTCCAGTACCTGTTTTGTGCCAGGCTGAAGGCAATGTTGTGAGGGATAGGGAGGGGTTGGAAGGAAGTTACCGCATGCAGGTGTAAGAACTGCCTCCTTGCCCTCTCAGCTACCTTTACAAGACAGGTATGATGCTCTGGGAAAGGTAAAAAAAGGATGCAATGAGACAGAAGAGGAGAAATCTGTACAAGTACTCTCATGAAGGTCAGATGAACTAACCCCTAGCATCAAAAGCTGCATCAAGACCAACACCAACCAGAAATAGCAGCAAGTTATGATCAGCTGAATGTACATAAGTTTGTGGGGCAGGACCAAATTTATGCCAGAGTACTGAAGGTGCTAGGGGATGTTACAGCAGGACCCTTCTCAATCATCTACTGAAGGTCCCAACTGCCTGGAAGCAAGCCAGTGTTATTCCAATTTACAAGAAGGGCTTGAGGAAACTACAGACCTGTTAGTCTAACCTCAGTGCGTGGAAAAAAATGATGATCATACTGGGCACTATTGAAAGGCATTTAAAGGACAATGCAATCATCAGACACAGTCCACATAGGTTCACAAAGGGAAAGTCCTGACCAGTTCTGTTCAGTATTTTCATCAGTGATCTGGATGTTGACAAGTTGAATGTAAGTTGGTAAGTTTGCCAATGATATTAAGCTGGGAGGTGCTGTTGACTTGGTTGGGAGTAAGATGGCTCTGGGATTCATGTTTTGAATATCTAATCTCTGGACTATAATATGCAATTCCCCAGGCATTCTGTGTCACTGAGTCAGTTGTTTGCACTCATTGGCTGCCTAGCTGATTAAAGTTAGTTGCATTTTTCCCTGTTTTTGCCCTGTGGCTTGTGTATTTTGATAACCACAGTTGGGGTGATATAAGCAGGTCTTTGTAAGATGTTTTAGAAAACTATAAATGTTATCAGACTGGGACATCCCACCCCCACATGTGCTACCTGTGAAATCCTGTATGAAGGTTTGCTCAGGGTTGTGCTTGGTGTGTGGAAAGTAAAAATTTACCCTTCTGCTGGGGTAGTTAGTGTGATGTGAAAGCCTCCAGGATGTCAGGAAAATTCTTGAAAAGAGGGGGATCAAAAATCTGATTAAATGTCCACACCCTTTTGAAAAATAAGTGATATTGGTGATACTTGATTGTGCAACTCTTCCAGGGTCCTCTGATCAGCTCAATAAGCAGGGGTAGTCAGAAGGAGCTGATGAAGAGTTGCACAGGATGATTCCCTTCCCTATCAGGTCCTGGAGGTCTTTCACCTATTTGCTCAAAGTTCTTGCACTTCTTGAACTTGGGATCATGTTGGTTTGGGTTTGGTTTTTTTTTTATATCATGTGAGCTAAACCCATGTTCATCATGAGGGTGGTTTCTGATGGGTACTTGCACCATGTAAGCAATGTTAGCAGTCATAATGCTGTTTAGCAGCAGCTCTGCTGGAGTAAGGGGTGTGCAGGTCAAGGGCTTAGCTGTCTAGGGCCCATGTGATGCTTGAGCCTTTTTTGGTGGGAGTCTGAGCCACAATGGTTCAGTCTTAGCCTAGCAGAGTCTCGCATAATTTTCAGTTACTTCTCAGGAGCATGTGCATCTGTGGCTGACCCCATCTTGCTTCCTGAGATGCTGAGGGCAGCCTGGTGTAAGCACAGAGCTGGAAGTTCAAATGGACCATGGTGCATCCTTGTCTAGTGCCTCTGGAACAGGAGCCTTTACATCTTGAAATGTCCTTGTCCTACCAACTCACAGTTCAAGGTGGTCCTCTAACAGGAGAAAAGTCCTCATGTCTTTCCCAAAACTGCCTTCTTTGGAAAGAGATGGGGTCTTCCCTGTACCAGAAGACCCTCAGGTGGATGAGTTGTGTCCTGGGACCTGCATGTTGAGCTGCAGAGAGGGGTGGGACACAACACTGGTCTGCATTCCCATTGCATGACTCTTGAACCTAAACTTTTCCTGCTTTCTGTGTAAGGGACCTGTGTAATGGGTTTGAGATTCGCTGGTTTGAAATTCAGGCCTTACAAGGGCTGGCATCTTGGAGGCCTTAAGTGGTGGATCTTTCCGGGTGAAGGTCACCTTTGCCTAGTGAAGGTTGTGGGTTCAAAGCCTGGTCATAGCCTGGGAGGGTGTAATTTTATTCCACTTGGCTCTGCTTCTGGCTATGGCTCACTCATCCTTCTTTACTAGGAGTCATCACAATGTGATGTGACTGCATTGTTTGTTACGAGGAGCAAGAGTTAGATTTTGGCAGAATTTGTCTTCCCCCCTCCCCACGCACGGGATGAGGCCTCCCCAGGTGCTGTCTCAAGGGTACACTTGAGTGTTTGAAACCTCTGCTTGGAGCTCGACAGATGAAGAATGAACATCCCGTACAAAAATGTCTCTCCTTCCCCTGCGGCAGAGTTTCAGCAGCACGTTGGGACCAGCTGTACAAACACAGGAGCGCGGCACAGCCGTTAGCATGCTCCTCGTCAGCAGTTGTTCTCCTCCAGCACATCCCCTCCATCTCTGGTTCTCTCTGAGTCTCCAAGGTGATGCCAGCTTTGACCTCAGGTCTTAGGATTGGTGGTACAGTCTCTGCCTCCAGCCAGGGGTGGATGGCTGGTGGGATTGTCCCTCCCAGAAGCAGCTTCTGCCCCTTCCTGCTGCAGGAGCAGAGGAGCAGCCAGCCGTGGTATTCTTGACTTCTGTTCAGCCCTCATCCATCCGCACAGCTTTAGAGGACTTGATGTATGACTTGGAGACTTTGGGTTTGGTAATTTGCCAGCTACTCTTCTCAGGAATGGTCAGCGGGGGCACTGTATATGAGTTTTCTGCAGAAAAAAGGATTAAATACTTTCCTCTCTGTGCCTGTCTGTAACGTGGCCTGCCTGCCACATCCAAAAGCAGCAGGCTTTGTCTAATGTCTGCTTAACGGCACACACCGCCGCTCTTGCCTAGACAAGGTCTCTATCCCATTGCTCCCGAGCTGGCAATATGGAGCTGCTGCAGCCTAGCTGGAGAGCAGAGTGCTCGTCCTTCACCTTATTTTATGCTGTTCTCAGTCTCCTTCAAGCTCTGAACTAAATCACCATTTTCCTAACACCAGCACAGAGCCCCAGCCTGCCGCTTCCCTGAGCATCCCTCTGGTATCTGCCCCTGAGCACCCCTTTGTCCCCTGTCCCTGTGTGCCATGGTGGGTCATTCTTGCTGGGCTGTCTCAAGCCACAGGGTGCCATGGGCTGTCCCTGAAGGGTAACAGTGATTATACCTTTTTCTCTCTTCTTTTAATTTGTTTTTCCCAGCTGTTTTGAAATCTTCTTTCTTAAAGTGTAGGCTTCAGTGGTTGCGCCACAGTCCTCAGCAGTGGCTTTGGGGCTCTTCCGTTTGGAGGAAGCTCCTCTCTTCCCCACGGATCCTGCTGCACCTACCTCCCTGCAGAAATGTCCCATCCTACCACCCAGGTACTGGGTGACCTTCTTTCTTCTGGGTGGTTATTGCTTTTCTGAATGTCATAGCAGAAACTGCCAAGAGGGCTTGCAAATGGCTTTCCCTTCCCTGTAGCTGCACATACCTAACTCCCAGGAACTCCTGCCTTTCTAGAGTCTCTTGGCTGGAAGTGGGGTAGGTGGCTTGCTGAGGGGTCCACCACCTTCCAGAGGTGTCAGGGAGTTTGAAGCACAAAGCCCTGAAGCTACTGTGGTCCCAAATAGAGCAGATGATCAGAGGAGCTCCCTGGGAAAGGTTGTGTTTTGCCTGGATCCCAGGTGGAGAGGAAACAGGGGCCTTGTGGAGTGGTCTGGGCTTGCCTGCTAAATGCAAGTTCACGTCCCGAGACCTCTTTTTCAGAGCACGCAGAGGAGCATCTGCCTAGGGACATCCGTAAGTACCGAGTCCACAAAGCAATCTGTTTGTGTTAATCTCGAATGGCACAGAATAATAGAGCTCAGCACTAGCTAAGTGCTGGGCAAATATTAGTGTCTATTTTTTCTAACTTGTTGGAGAAACTGGAGCTTATGACATCCAATAAGCTACAGTGTCTGCTCCTGTGGGAGAGTGGGCAGGAGCCTGGCTTTCTTCCTAGGCCACCTCTACGGGTGTCTGCAGGACAGGGTGCTTCAGAGGGGTAAATGGGAAAGCCCATTCTTAATTGCATTTTGCACTCCCCCTCCCCCCCATATTAAAAGCTGTCCTGGTTAGCTGCTCCACACACCTTCTACCCATAAAAATCCCCCAGCAGAGACTGACCGGGGGGGTAACCTGGTGCCAGGAGTTACACCAGGGCGCAGAACACTGCATCTGCTCCGGTGTCAGCTGCCCTCTTTCTGCAAGCGGTGGGCTGTGGCTCGTGCCAGGCTGCTCATTGCCCCTGCACTGCTCCATACGGAATGAGGCAAAATGAAAACAAGGTCTCGCTGCAGCTATGCGATCTGGGAACTCATAAAGGCTAAAGCGCTTTTAATTAAGAGCTTGTTCCGATTATGCCCAGGCTTTGTTTCCTCCCATAGAGCGGGCCAGCCCTCTGAGGTCAAGATGAACTTTGGTTACAGAACTTCTGGCGCATGCAGTTAGGAAAACTGGAGAGTTTCCCTCTCCTAAAACTAGGCATCTGCAACGTGTGATCTATTGCTCCCCAGAGGCCCATTCTCCTGGCTATAACATTGCTGAAAGCAGAACAAACACATTTGTTTCTGGACACGAAAGAGCCTTTCTCTTTTTCTCTGGCTCTGCAGTGCACCACGAGCCCTGTGTTCTCCCCCCCAGCTGTGAGATGGCAGGGTCTGATGAAGCAAGGGGCCTTAGCCTTTACTTAGTTTAAGCTTCACTCTTGGGCTTGGAATTGAGATTTCTTAAGCTAGATTCACTCCCTACACCCTGAACATTAGCTGATGTGAAAATGAACTCTGAGCCCTCTCTGGAGAGTGAACGGAGGGTCTGCAAGCAGAGGTTGAAGGTGGGATACCCCCTTCTGTTCCCTGCTCCTGCTGACTCTGGGTGTAAAGGAAAGGACAGTTCAGGTGCCAGGAGCCTTGTACAAGGGGTCTCTACTAGCACTTTGAGGGCAAAAAGTTCATTTTATTCTGACTTGAGGTGGGTTTACTGGGGAAACTTTCAGTGTTACTGCATCCCTGTCTCAGCGCTGTTGCCCTGTGTTCTGGTGGATGGCAGTACAGCTGTAACGGTTATGGCCAATTAATTAGAACCACTTCCCCTTATAAATCACTTCCTCTTTAGTCAGTCCGCAGAGAAAACAAAGGAAGAGTGAAATAAGTCTGACGTAAAATATGAACCTCCCTTTTATTCCATATTTCAGACAATAGCAGTCTGTGGGACACCCAGGGAATCGTCTTTCTGAGCCACTGCTCCGTGAATTCACACTCTCTTTATGAGCTTCTTCAGTGTATAAAGTGAAGTTTTTAATGGCTGTTGCTGTTCCTTTTGAATGGCTGTGAAGTCTGGGTCATGGCAGATCAGAGTAAATTCCCCTCCTCTTCACTGTCATCAGAATTAGCTTTTTCGAAAGGCAAAGCCTGATGAGGGCGGGTCAGCTCGGAGCTCATCCATGATGAGGATCTTAATCAGGGCTCCAGCCAGTGTGCTTGCCATGATTGGGAAGGAAGAGTGGGGTGCTTTTTTTTTGCTTTCAAGAAATTACCTTTGGCTGGCTCTACAGGTAGAATGCTCTGCCACTGCCTAGAGGTGGGTCATCTCCATTCGCCATGAGAAATGGACCAGAATATCTGTGTATATAGCTGAACTTGGGTGGGATAGGCCTTTGTACTTAGCTGGTTAGAAGGTCTGTGTGATCTTGGCTTGGCCTCTTTACTGTCCCAACGGAAGACTCTTGTCCACGTGTACCTCCCTATAAGAGGTCATTGGTATGAATGTGATCTGCCTGTAGAACAGCCAGTGTTGGTATCCTGGATAGGCAGGGTGATGGATGGACGTGATGCACAGTGCTCTTTGAGTGGGTGAAGGGGAAAGAAATAACCCAGTTCTGCTTTCCACATGTCTTTGGCAAGGGGGATGGAAGGTGGCATGGTGAGGGTGAGCAGTAAACTACTGTTAGCTACAGATCAAAAACTGGCTAAGAGAAGTGCACTGGGTTGCTGAATGATTTCAAAGCTCTGGCCAAGTTGAACTGCCTTCACTGCCATGAAGCTCATTCCATCATTTGGGTCTAGAGGAAAGCTGGAAGCTGCAGAAACATGGGTAGGTCTGTAGAATGGGCGCTGCCCTCAGTGACAAGTCTTGGGTCTTCCAATATGGAGCCTCCGTAGGCTTGACAGGCCAGCATTTGTTAGTAAATCCCATCCAGCTCGTCAATTCTGCAGCTATGCTGCCTTCTGTGTTCTGTGTTCCGTAAGCTGGAGGGGCCAGTCTTTGCTGGCTTCCCAGAAACCTCTGCAAGCATACCCCAGCTAACGATGATCCGTGTAGCCATACATACTTCCGAAAGCTTTCATGAAAGGGGAAGTCTGGGCACTATGTGAACTACTCAGTTTCTCTTTTATCCAAAATTCAGAAAGCTTAAACAAAATAGCCCCTTGGCATTGTTCCTAGGAAACCACTCACCAGGCAGTTGGAAATAATCATACAGATAATTTACTTGAACGATGCCGATATGCACATTTTAGTCTTCTCTTTCTATTTCAAAAGAAATTGGAGAGAGGGGCAGTGTTACTGTCTTTTGAGAAATAATAGAGGCAGAAGGTTGTGCAGGCAGCAATTCTTGAATTTCTTTTGTGACATTAAGGGAAAATTAAAATGGAAAAAAACCCAACCTGCAACTAGCAGTAAGTAAAATCTGTTCTTTTTTAATACAGAAGAAAGTTAATTGATATATTTTTCCTTCTGTAAGAGTATCCAAAGGCTATTTGGAGTTCAAATGAAAGATTTTATTGGGCTCTTGTTTTGAAGAAGGTTTAACAAAGAAGTTTGGGAGGGAAGCAAATTTTGGCTGACATGGTGGTATTGTTGCAGTCTTCCCCTCTTCCTAAGTTTTCATTTTCCAAAACTACAGATTTTAATTAAAAAAAAAAAAAGAGGGGGAAAAATCTCGGCCTTTCAGCTCGGCAGCACATACAGACAAATAAATTAAAAAGTGGGAGAAGTGGAACTAACCCAATAATCCGTGAAAACCTAATTTCCCTCACAAGCATCGCTGACGCAAGCATCTCCCCTCTCCCTTCCCCTTCTGCAGTTCAGGGGCAGTGATTGGAGAAATTGGCTAACAAGATCAGAAAATTTAATTACCGTTCTGCCTCCCCTTCCCAAGAAATTGGATGTCACACTTCCTTGTAGTCTGAGATGTGCTGTAGCTGGTTTACACATGACTTGAACCTGACTCCCTACCCTCTCCCTCCACCTTCCTCTCCCTATTCCACATGGATATATCCATCCAATGCAGCTAATCCGCGGACCAGGAGCTGAGATGTGAGAGACACCACCGTGGTATTGAAAGTCATGGTAAAACTCTTCCTGCCCTAAATGGAGCCAGTTTTAGTTCCTTAGGTTGGAGTGAGTGTCAAAACAGAGAAGAGGGGTTGGGATGTACCATGGCCTATCATCTCCAAGTGCTCCACGTCTCTCTGTTTCATGCTGGAACAGGCAAAAGGAGAGGACAGGGTCAGAGAGGGCTTTGGATCTGCATTACTCTTGCTCTTCTGGTTTTATGCCTGGGCCACAGACAGCACAAATAAGAGTTTTCCTGTCTATTCAAGCTGCATGTCTCAGACCTCAGCTCCCTCTTTTTCCTCCTTGCTCCCAGGCTGAGGCTTTTGTGGGGACTCTGTGGATACTAAAGAGCAGAGGGTGTTTCTGCTTGGCTGACACAAGGCTCTGGGCAGGGCAGAGACGAAGGCAGTGCAGAAGAGAGGAAACATGGCTTGCTTTGTAATGTCACTTCTATCATCTGAAGGGATCTCAGACGTGTAATTAACTAAAAAGGAGGCTGTTCTGCATAACACAAGCCTGTTGTATCCAGCTCGGCAGGCCTGGTGACCCAGGCTTTGGTCTCATGGCTGGCGATGTCAGCAGAGTCCCCTGGTAGGGGAGCAGCCTCGCTGGAGACAGCTGCTCTATTTATTTTTTGATTTGTATTCCCAGCATGTCCTGTTCTGTACTCACTGTAAGCTTGGCTTAGAAATTCAGTGCAAGCACCTTATCAGATAATGAATAATGATTTATTGAACATATGGGTAAACAGCATAGATAAGATATAAATACACTCCGGAAATGCAGTTGAATTTGTAAGAATGTATACCAAATCAGCCCTGTGGCTTTGGGACCTGTTTGCAGCTGTCACAAAGGTATCTTCTGCCATGGGCTGCTTCTCATCCCTGCAGGTCCCTGTCTATGTGCATGTGCCCATAAGAAAAAAAAAGGTGGGACAAGGTGTGAGGCCGAAGCCATCTGCCAAGGGGCACCCCCAGGGACAAGGGCATTCATTTGCGCTTGCTGCGGGAGCTGGTCTTGTGTGGGTTGAAGCGGTGTGAAGTGCATCCCCAGCCAGGTAAATGCCTGCTGCTGGGAGCTGCTGGATGCTGGAACAAGCATCTGAGAGCACGTAACGTGCTTGTCTGGAAGATACAGGGGTGCTGGGTCAGGGGCTGGCTGCCCTCGGGAGGGCCAGGGCTGTGTGCGGCAGGTTTGCAGAGCCTCTTTGAAGCTTTTGCTTCCATGGTTGCATGTCAACTGACACCTAAGTTGGGGTGAAATTATCCTGAATATGCGTGTGTCTGATGTATTTCTGACTGGGGAGTAAACAGGCTGCATTATTTGAGCCAAAATTTGAATTTTGCTTTTATTTTAAACAAAACTGAAGATCGTTCACCCACTCTGAATAAACCAGCACTGAGGAAGCAGCATTGCTTATACCAGCCAGAGTCTGGGCTGAGCCAGAATGGAGACATGGGTAATGGCTGCTCTGCGAGCATGGTGCGGGGACCCCAAGCTAGCATGTGGGGTGAGCTAAGGCCTGGTGCTGGCTTATGGAGAATGTGTTCATGTCATTGAACGCTTTTGTGTGCATAAAGCAGCTTGGTGAGGTACTTTGCCGTGCTCTGCCTCAGGTGTCATTGCACGCTGTGCAGCCTGCAAGGAGCAAGGCTTGCTCTGTGAGCACAAGGGTACCTAATTTTTGCAGGTAGCACTGTGCCTGCATCTGGAGGAAAATGGAAGGCAGGATTCAGCTGTGAAAAACAGGGTTATGTATATGAACACGGAGTGTGGAAAGGCTAACCTGCTTTCCCTTTTGAAGTAACTCCTTCTCAGGGAATACCAGCTCGCAGACCTTGCTCAGCTGAGCTAACAGCTGCTTCTGGAGTCTGCCTCTGAGTTCACAGCAACTGCTGGTGGAAAATCCACTGGAGATCCAGCATACCTTTACTATTTTAAGAGTTGCTCAAGGGTTGTGAGCAACTCTCCATCTCTGCCATCCTCAGGTGTACACTCTCCCTCTGTGCACCTTCTCCTACATGGTACCGTCTGCCCAAAGTAACCGCCCCCCTCTGCAGTCCTGCCTGTTGAGATGCCTACAGCTCCCCACTGCAGGGACAGTGGATGGCAAGCGGTCAGCCTGGCCTTCTTATTTATTCTCCCTGCTGTCCTTGATATCTGCTCCTCAGTTTTTTTGCCAGGGGCCCTGCCATCAGTGAGCCAGTATTATTTGTAGCCCACCCAAGGTCATGGATAAATGATAGCTGTGCTTTTTCCCCTCTGCTTTAATCATCAGTCACCAAAGGCAGTGACGTTTGGATCCTTTAACCGAGAGGGAAGTCAAACCTCACCAAACGGGTTGTTAGGCGTCTGAACCACAGACGTGGCAGGGTTGTAAAGGACCTGGCTAACCCAGAGATATTTTAGTTCAGAGCCTGGCATTTTGATTGTGGTGATACTAGCTTTCAGAGTTGGGGGAAGTGGATTGAGGTGATGTTGGCTTTTTTCAAGCTAAAGTGTTAATCCTTTAAGATGCGGAGGGGGCACAGTTCAAGAGTCCTCTGAGATCATCTTTGCGTGCAGGGGGGTGGTGCAATGGATGAGTGTGGGAATACAGCTACTATGGGTTTTCCAGCTTCAGTCCTGCAACCTGGGTGGAAAGATGTTTGGTTTTTTGTGCTCTGCAATAGTGACTGTGGCATTGCTTTCTCTGAGGCTTTTGTGCAGGCTTGGGGTATCCCTTTTTTGTTTTTAACCTTAATGTTTGTCAGTGTCTGACTGTGTGAATGTTGTCTTCTCACTCCCTCCCTGTTTGTGCTCATCATCCCCTTGTTTTTCCCCAGCAAGCCCAGTTCACCGTCCTGTGACTTCTGGGCTAAAAGGTAAATTACAAAAGCCCAGGGACTGAGAGCTTGATAAAGCTTTGCGATCCAATCTGTTGACGAATACAGCTGCAGAGAGAATTCGATTTGCATACATTTCCTACCCTGAATTCCTCTGGTGCTATTAGGAGTCACCATAGCTAACACAGTCTCTGAACTGTGGGGCTTATATGCATGCAGAAGTACACCTATTTGCTTTCTTGGAAAGAGATTTACTGAAGCGTTTTTCATGTTATTGTCCACATCCCCCCCTGCCTTTCCTCCCCATCAGAGGATTTTGTGCTGCTGTAGAAACTCTTTGATCTGAGTTAATTCTTTGATGAAGCTTCACAAGACAATAGAAAAACTGAGCACTGCTCTGGGGAGAATCCTTCCTGCTCAAAAAAATGTGGAAATCCCGCTTGCTTGGCGGGGTGGTGCAGCCCGCAGGCAAAGAGCCGTGCTTGCTGCTCTCAGGGTGTTATTTCACTGGCGGATGCCAAGATGCCAGTACTGCTCTGGGCAGTGGGAAGATGTGGGAAAGACTGCCTGCCTGAGGGTTGTGTCTATCAGTGAGGGGGGGAATTAGGGTGAGGGACTATCATAGCGAGCATGGAGAGTTGCCTGGGTGGAGGGATGTGAGCCACATGTGCTTTGATTGCTAGGATGCTCAAGGAAGGGGTTTAAAGATCACGGCGGTGTGAATAGTGGGAGGACAACCCCATAGTCTCTGCTAGTTTTGAGTGAGAACCCTTCTATTTCAGCTGGAGGCACGTCTGGAAGTTTTAAACCCGAGCTCTTCTTTTCCAAGGTCTTTTGGCTTTCACATACAAATCAGAGTGGATGTAGCCATGGATTCAGGTCCTGCCACGTCAGGCTCCTCTAGCTGATCTTCACCTTGGTGAAGCATCTGCCAAGCAAAGCTATGTGCCAGTGCCCGCCCAGAGTCACGGGCTCTGCGGGATCGGCTCCCGTGGGAAAGTTAGCGAGCTGCGTCCTGTTGGCCTTGGTCTTTCCTCCTTCCCCTTCTTGTGCCTGGCTGTCCCCTTAATTGATTACTCCACTGTTCAGCTGTTACTTCTGGAGTTGAATGTGTTGAGTTAAACCGGGAGAGCAGAGAAAGGGAACAGTGATTCTGCGTGCCAGGCTCGCATCTGAAAGATTACAGCACAATCTAATGAGCTCATTAATTTCATTTCATTAACCAAACAGTGCTTGTGGAGAATGGCAAATATTTAAAGAAGCCCAGCAGGGTCAGAAACACATTTAATTAATGTTGTCACGTGATACTGAGAACAGGAGGGGGGAATAAATCCTGATGCTATATATGAACATCTATGGTGGCTTATCTTTTATATTTAATGCGCTTCTCGGGTGAAAGTCCTCTTGCTCTTGTATGTCCTCTAGCTCCTATTATCACAGTGCCTGAGTACCTCCCCAGTTTGAGTGTGTTCCCCCTTCCTCCCAGTTTCTGTTAGCCCCTGTTTGGAGTGGAACACTTGAGGGAAGGAGAGAGGAGAGGACTCCGTCACAGTTGCTCAGAGGGTCTGTGGGAGGTGATGCTGTCTCATCTCTTTGGCGGGCCATGCCTACTGTGATTATTACAGTAAATTAGTGGTAGTCTGAGCTTGTCAGCTGCCTGTTCGTCCAGCTGGGCACCCTAGATGCCACAGCATGCATGAAATCAGAAACACGCACAATCGGTAGGGAAGACAGAGGGTCAAACTCTTTCTCAAACCCTTTGAAGTCTGGTGCGCTTGGCTTGGCTATTTGTAGAGGCTGGTGTGAGCCACAGCAGTTACAAAGCGCGTTCTCATGCCACTCTCACTCGTGTCCAAGGGAATTTGGA
This sequence comes from Eurypyga helias, assembly GCF_000690775.1. NCBI lineage: Eukaryota > Metazoa > Chordata > Aves > Eurypygiformes > Eurypygidae > Eurypyga > Eurypyga helias. The sequence continues at coordinate 65,277 of NW_010239256.1, forward strand.
TCTGGGGATTTTGGCATGAAACCGGCTGTGTTTTTACTAATCTCTGTTGTTGAGGTGGGTTTTGCTAAAAGCTCATTTTGATTTGGGGTAGGATATCTCATTTGTGGTTAGGTCTGCTGTGAGGCATCCGCTGAAAACTACATATTGCTTCTCTGATCGTCTGGTACACTCCGCTTCTTTCAGAAAATTGAATTAGGATGGATACCTGGAATGCACCTGAAGGTCTGGATTTCTCACTGGCAAATTATTTCTGTGATTTCTGGTTCAAGAAGCATCCCAGCTAAAACTGTCTCAGAGGGGGCGAATCTGTATTTTCACCCTGAAGTCTGCTGGCAGTCCTGTGTTTCTACTGCTTTGTGACATACTGAGATGCTTTTAGCTCTGCTAAAGGGCCCTGTGTTTGAGAGGGGCAGAAGGTGGCTCTGATTTAGGGTCAGCTGAGCTTGCCTGGGATGTTGCGAGGGCCAAGCCTGCAGTACCGTGAAATCCATCTTGCCCAAGGAATTGTAAAAGCAAGTCAGCTTTGCTGTTAACTGTTAATTTGACAGAGTGCTCAAAAGAAGCCGTGCCCTCCTGAACTGCCAATACTGCTTTGTTTAAATCGATGGGTCATCCACTGCAGAGCACCGCGTGGCCAGGTGTGAATTTGTTTTAGCTAAGAGTCAGAGCGAGATGGCTGCAAATGCCATCCCAAAGCTGTGGCTGCCTCAGGAGACCACCTCATCCTGCCAGCAAACCTCAGGGTTTCACCTGTCCTGTTTCAAGCCTCCCCTTGGAGAAGAGCCGTGCCACAGGTCCAGGGAGGGATGCTTCTGTGCAGGCAGGGCTGTCTTTTCCATGCTCTATACTTGGCAATATTCCTCAGTGGTGATTAAAGTGGAATATTAAAGAAGTGTCTGCTGTTAATGCAGTATTGATGATGTGAGGAGTTAAAAGGAGTGGTGCTTTCTGGATGACCAGGTAGAGAACAGGCAGAGCTGGGTGTGCAGGGGGGTTGCTGTCATTAATTGTCGTAGCCAGAGGAAGCAACCGGGCTGAAAGGCCGAGCATAAATTGTGAAGTGCCTATGAATTAGCCCTTCAGTGACAGCTTCATCCGACAGCATTCCCCTCATCGTCTGGCACTTCCACAGGCAATTGCAAGTGGCTGGGGAGTGGAGGAAGGCAAAGAGCAGGAGGAGAGGGTCTCCTTTTGCGTTGCTCTATGGCAGTTCGCCCATTACCCCATCGCTCACTCCTTGGCTTGTCATTACTTGATTCTTCTTTATTGCAATAAAATGAAGCCGTGCTTCGGGCTCATGAGTTCATCCTCCATCACGGAGCGCTAACCCCTGTGGCTGGAGGCCAGGCACTACCCGACTGCTAGCTGGAGGCAGCCTCGATGGGCAAAACCACCTGCTGCTGAGAGGCTGGGCTGGATGGAAAGCCTGGCTGGTGCTGGGAGGTCTCAGCATTGCTCTGGAAGGGTTGACCACCCAAAGTGAGGCTGTGCCAGTCGGATTAGGTATTTTGTCCCCCTTGTCTGGGGACTTGGAATTGCTGGTGGCCAAAGTGAGGTCCTTTGGGGGGATTCCAAGGGGTTGGTTGCTGTTGTTACTCCCTACGAGAGAGGACGCGGTGCCCATCATTGCATTAAGACAGGATCGTAACTGAAACATCTGCTGATGTAAATTCCTGATGGTTATTTCCTTCATGTAGATGGGAAGTCTCTGCAGTGAAGCAGTAGAACCTGTGTCCTTGGCTGGCAGATGTCTGCAACGAGCCCTGGGACTTGTACTGGGTGAGTATATGGTAAGTGCCTGGGAGGCAGATTGTGACAATTTCCATGGTGAGTTGGTTGGACTGTCCTTATTTCTGACATATGGGCCTTGGGCAGGTCCAGCTTGTGCCTTGTGCTTGGGTGGATGGTCCCAATATCCAGCCCAGCATGGGAAGAGGCAAAATCCCTCCCTGCAGTGAAGACCTCACTCTCCCTTGTGAAAAGCAATAGCACAGCATGACGTGGGGAAAGGTCCCTCCTGGTCCAGCAGAACCGTAGGACAAGAGAGGCACTTGTCTGGGCTGAAGTGACCCAGAGCAGGAGGCACGAACTGTGGGGAGCCTGGCAGGGCTGAGCCCGGTTTGGATGATCTTGCCAAGTGCTTGTGATGCTGGGAGGCCAACCGCATTTCTGTGCTCTCGGTGACATGTGTTGCCCTTTCTCAGGAGGATCCGTTTTTGTCCTGTCTTCGGAGCTGGCAAGCAAGCCGCCCATTGCATAGGGAAAAAGAAAACCCGTCCTGTATGAAATCACAGGGACAAAAATCTCCAGTGGCTGAGGAAACAGCTGTGCCTTTCGTTCACCGCTTTGCAGCGATGCTGCCTTGAGGATCACAGTTTTGCTGTACTGCCATTTGCACGTGTTAAAGCAGCACTTCCCTATCGCTTCCTGGCTCCCTAAAAAGCCAGGTCACGCCAGGGAGGTGACAGATTGGCCGGTGACCTGGAAGGACATCAAATGGAAGGATTTAGCTTCTGAGGGGGTTTGTCCAGGGAACTCGTGGGTGGAGAAACAAAAAGCTTTCCAAATACCAATGCTGCCTCTTCTGCTGCTTGTCATAAGGAGAAAGTGGAGTAAAAGAGCACCTGACAGCAAAATGCTCCCTGAACTGCAGCTATTTCACATAGCTCCCATTCCCAGCCTCTTTGAGTAAGTGCTTGACCATCTTTGAAGGCGTTTTCTAGTTCACTGGTGTCATCCGTGAACATATTTTCTTGCCCTACTCTCTGAAATTTGGACCATGACCAGAAGTTTGCTTATCCCTTTTATACTCAAGATGCCTGAATCCCTGTCACTCAGCCAGCTTGTGCAAGCGGAACAAGCTTTTCTTTTAAACATTTCCAGCCATATTACAAAATCAAAATATAAATGGCACTGGGGAAAAAAACAGCTTTGCCAGTTGAAACCTGAAAGGTAGATCATAAAACCAAAATTATGGGTTTCAACAGAACTTAAAATAACGCTGTTGTTGGGGTTTTTGGGTGTTTAGGTTTTTGGGCTTTTTTTTTGCCTTTTCAGGGAGAGAGATATTCCCTGTTCATGAGCTGAAAGGCAAAGATTTTTCCCGGCTCTAGTAGTGGCACCTTCTGCTGTCAGAATTGATGGCTGAGATTCTCAAGATACTTCAGGCTTCAATAGTTATGCTCCCTTAATTGAGGTATTACGGATACTATGGATTTTTTTTTTTTAGCACATCCTTTACTTTTTGTTGTTTTCCATGGTTCGATGGTTGCCTCTGTGGGTGAACTTGGAGCTCTATCCAGAAGGTAAACAGAAATCCTTAAAAAAAAATAAAAGAAAGTGAGTCTAAATATAAATCTGTCAAAATCAGACTCTGCTCTGCAGCAGCATTAAAGGAAACCAATTGATTGCTGGTATCTGTCCAAAGAGCTGAGCGAAGGAACCAGGGGGAATATCTTCCTCATGGATGTCTATGTCAGACCTGGCAGCTGTGGTGCCAAGTGTCCATCATGGAAGTCCTGGCTCTGTGGATGTCTGGGGCAAAAATCCCACAGGCTTTCACAGATTTCACCCTTGCAGGGTGGAAAAGGAAGGAAAAAAACCCAGACATGTTCATTCTCTCAAAGTTTGGCCCAAACATGTGCTCATCCTCTAACTCAAGTTATTGGTTGTCTTAATATGTACATTCAGAAAATCCAGCTTCTGTCCTCCAAGGACGTGTGCAGCCAAAGGCACTAACAGCTTTTGAAAGTCTTGACCTTGCCGAAACCCACAGAAACTGGTTTCTCAACCAACACTTTTGCATCATTTTTGGTAGCCTGACGCTCGGTCCATAAAATACTGTGCTTCCCTGCACTGGCTCTTCCATTGTACTTCTTAGGCACTTCAGCAGTCATTTCAATTCATGATACATTGGGCTGTGGCTGAAGTATTATAGTTTTCACTTTTTTTACTAAGGAAGAAAAAAAAATCTTTTTGTTTCTTATGGAAAAGTTTAAACAAAAAATGGTTTTCATTAGAAATTCCCATGGGTAAGGAATAGGAGACGAAATCCTGTTTTCTGACTAACTCTTGTTTCAAATACTGAGGCAGAGTGAATCTTTTATAAGCCCTTTTAGAGGAGGGATTGTAAACAGAATTGTCCATGAAAATGGAAAATGTCTTGTACATCCTAAAATGCGCTGGGCCATTGTTGTATAGGGGTCGCTACCGCTCCACCTCTTCTGATTAAATACTAACACATTGCATTTAAGCAAAGCCTTCAGGCAAGCTTTCCATATTCATAAGCCAACGGCTTTATCAGGAAAGGAGGCATTTTGGGGAAATGTCAATATGAATATTACAGTCTCTTTGCTCTTTGTATTGTCCCCTAAATCGTCAGAGTGAAGTTGTAGGAGATAATGTTCAATTATGCTGTCACTGAAGTTTGTGGAACCGTTTGCAGGAGCTGTTGAGAGAGATCCTTCTAGGCACGGAGGGGCTGCACACTCCCATCTCGCTTTAAAATGGGCTGAAAACTGCATTTCACAGTGTGTGTGTGAGACTCACTGATGTTTGGGAGTGAGGTGTTCCGCTGTTCTCTTTGGAAATGATGGCATGAGAGATGATGTGACTGGGGCTTCCAGAGGACCAAGAAGAGGAGATCCTGGTAACTTGCTCACCTGCCTTTAGGAACATCCACAGGTCTCCTGGGCTTCCTAGCAGTCACAGCCTCCATGATTCAAAGGTATCCAGTGCAGTCCGAAGGACACAGCGAGCAAAGCTCCTGCTCCTCTAGCTGGTGTGAGTTGTCCTTGCGTGGGTGGAGAGCTGGAGATCTCATCTTGTCTGGCTCTTCCTTGCACAGGGACAAAATCCAGGGGGCAGTCTTGGGCAAGAGGAGTTTTTGGGCTCAGGAGTGAGGGTTTTGGGCATCTCCATGGTTTTAGAAAGAAAACCCTTCTCTTGTGGTGTGTTTCTTCTGTGTTAATTGCTGACAAGGTCTGTGGAGGACTCTGGCAGCGGAGTGGATGTGAGGCTGGTACCTTGCTTCATGTGGCATTTCACAGCCCTGGAGACAGGCTCCTCTTGCCTCTTTCTTTTTTTGCAAGTGATGTCCTCATTTAGGGATAAATAATATTTTTCATTCTATTTATTATTTATTTCCCCCATTTAATATTTAGAGGTGCTCAATCTTTAAATCACACGGTTTGTAGTGGCAGGAGGTAAGAAAGCCTGCGAGCCAGAGGCAGCGTTGATAAAATACAAGCAAGGCCACATGGTGTAGAAGGATGGGGAATGGGTTTAACTGCCCTATTGCTGCTGGAATGGGTTAACCTCTTTCTTGCTGCTGGGGTATGCAAGAGTCTGTCCCAGCAGCTGTTTCTGCTGGAACAAGGAAGGTGCTGAGTGCCTGGTGCAGCAGTCTGGGATTGCATTTAGTTACCATCTATGTGGGATTGCACAAGGTGTCACTTGCTGCAACCAGGGCCTGGGGTTGCTAACCCAGGAGGCCTCTCCTGCCTCTTCATTTTCGTCCTCTGAGAAGGCAAAATCCACTCACACCTGACAGACCCATTTGTAGGGCAGCATGGAGCCAGGCTAATGCGTAATAGGGATCATTGAGGTCTGGGATGAAGCCTCTTCCTGGCTGGGTGGTGCCAGTGGGTCGGAGAGATGTTGCAGCAAGGGGCTCCTCTGCCCCACACTGTGTGTGGAGCCCCTGGCTGGGCTGCTGGGGCTGTGTTGAACCTTGACCTCTCCTCCCAGGGCAGAAGAGGGTGATCTGCTCACGTACCTGATGCTGTGAGATATGGCTGGGCTCCAAACCCTGGCTCCTGGTAGCAAAGATGAAGGTGCTGGGCAGGAGTGAAGGAGCATGGAGGAGAAGTGGGTAAGAAAAACCTCCTGTTGCCAAGAAAAATAGTTTTATTGCAAGTCTTAATGGGATTTACTGTGTTTTCCTAGAACCCCAGAGCCAGATTTCATGCAGTTCAGCTGTCACTAAAAAGCAGACATACATTTTTACCCCTCCTGGCCTTGTTGACATCCTGGAAAGTAAGATTCCTGAGCATGAAAAAAACAGCAGGAAAATACCTGCTCCTCAAAGCATGGTCTGCTCAGATTCTTGGAGAAAAACCTGGAGATTTGGGAAGCGGTGTTTGGGTTCATCAGTACTGAACATCTGCACACATTCTCTCTGGCTTGTTCAGGCTGTGTCCAAGACCCACAAGGCTTGGCCTGAAAATGTATTATTCAAGGGCATTGATCTCAGCAGTAGTGAGCTGTTTTATTTAATTGTCCTTTCTTTGTTTTCTTGGGTGTTTTCATTCATTCTCTGGCATGCAAGTCTGTCCTTGCTAGTTAGCCTTACCAAAAGCATCCCCATTGCCAGCGTGGCTGGATGCAGCTGGGGAGCATCTCCTCTGCACCTCCCTCACAGAGAGCATCCCTCCACCGCCTCCATGGGAAGCATGGGGCTGAGCAGCATTGCATTGCCAGGCTTTCCGCTGTTTGGGGAGGAGAATAGCGGGACCACTGGAATGTGGCTTTTTCCCAAGGGATAGGAGCAGGGGGATGTCCAGGGCAGAAGACACAGTGAGCTGGGGAGCCTGAGGTAGCTGCTGGGCATATCAGGAGAAGCCTTTGACTGAGAAAACATTGCCTTCTCTCCCTTACGCTGTCTCTGGTTTTTGGTTTTGGCTGTTTAGTTCTTTTTTTTTCCCCCTATTCCCATTAAGATAATTAAATCAGAGGTTATGATTGCAGATGGGGGAAGAAGTGTCAGGCAGCCTTCCCTGGGTGGGATCCTTGTACCTTCCTCCCTCCCACAAATGCCACCTCTGAGCAGGCGTCCGTCTCGTTCCTTTTTTTTTGTTGTTGGTTTTTTTGTTTTATTTATGAACAAATAATTGCCGCAGCAGAGAATAAATCAAACAGCTCTCACTGCGCTGCCGCTTGCAGCCAGCTCGTTCCTCTCCCGTTATCCAGCTCCGAGTGATGCCTGGCAAAGTTTGCAGCTTGTGTAGCCCTCTTCCCTCCCGCTCGCTCTTGCCCTCCCCAGCGCCTGCCTGCAGACCTGCCCCCCGGTTTAGTGTCCTGCTGGGGGATGCCATCCCAGGCCACACAAGTGAAAGCGTTTCCGAGGCTGAACAAGGTTTCCCCAGGGAGGGCGGGTGGTGGAAGCAGCACAGGGGAGCCATTTGTTACTCTTTACAGACTCAGGCGCTTGTACTGTTTGGGGGAAATTTGCTCAGGGATGGTTTTGTGGTTTTCCTGATCAGTGTGTGCAGTCTATTGAAAGATGGTGGGCGCATAACGGGGGTGTGTGGGGAAGCTTTGTAGCATATGGCAGGACGTCAGTAAAAGCTGGTGTAGATTTACTCTCATTGTTCCCGGGAAGCTAACAGGTGTTTTCAGGGAAAGATTTCCTATTTTGTATCAGCTGAAAATATTATTAGAGGCCAGGGCTGTTGTCCTGAGCGTATGCTAGTATGGAGATGGTTTTTTTCAACATAAAATGTGCCTTCTGACAGTATTGGTCCACAGAGCAAGGGGCAAAACATTTTCCTGACTTGACTGCACCTACACAGAGATGAGAGGATGGATCTGCGGATGTCAGGATGGGCTGGGATGTTGGAGTGTCAGGCAGGGATTTCGCAGGCAGCCGTATTTCTCAGCCCGCTGTTGATCTCAGTTTTACTCTGAGCAGGTGCCTCTCCTTCATACGTGTGATTTGTCAGACATGTCTGTCTCAAAACACTCAGGGTGGGTGAGAGGGTGTCCCTTAGGCAGCAGAGGCTGTTTGCATGCTGTACCCTTTCTCTCTGCACGGCAAGACTGGGCAGCATGCTCAGCAATCCCTTGTCTGGGCTGCTGTCCTAGCTCTGGGCTCTGCTGCACAGGTTCATGCCATGCTGCCATGCTGTAAATGTTTTGCTGTAGCTGCTGGATGGGAGCAGGAGAGGGAGAGAGGGGTGACCACACTTACTAGAAAGGTAGCAGAGGCAAATGGGTATTTGTGCAAGTGCAGCCTCTTTTTTTTTTTTTTTTTTGTCTGTTTTGGGTATTACTGCTGATGCTGGGGTAATACATGGTATTAATGTAGCACCAAATGCATGGAAGAAATAAATAGGGTTGGGAAATTTGAGAGGTGAAAAGGGTTTGTGCAATGCCACATTGCGCTGACCCAGTGGCGCATCCTTTAATGGGCTAGTGATTGCTCATGCAGTTGTAGGATGTGTGGAGCAAGAGCCAAGAAAAGAGTACTGAGACAGAGGAAAGGGCACGTGGGGATTTTTGCGCCCACTGATATAGGTACACCCTAGCTGCAAGGATATTTAGCATTTTGTGGGAGAGGAGGTCACAACAGCAAAAAAATGCATAGGTCCACAACCTCTCTGTTCATGGATACTCAGTCACCAACCCCAGCAAGGAGCAGGTCTCTCAGAAACTTGGACAAGCCTCTAAAGCCATAGCACAGCCATGTGCCAGGCTGGAACAACAGGCTGTGGTTTGTATGTGGCTGGATCCAACAGTGGGTTTGTGGGTCAAGTCAAATTTGGACCTGAACATGATAGCTTGTCACACCTTTCCAAGGAGAAGGAGCGAAATACTTGCCTCTAATTGCCATTCCCACTCAAGGGTTTTGGATATAATTTTGCATCTTTGTATAAACTTTGATATTGCTAAAGTTGCATCTAAGTGTAGAAACACACTGCATCTTTTTTTCTCCTTTTTTAATGCTTCTCTGATCAATTTTGGGCTAAGTTCTGTGCCACATTAGTCTTCAGCTTCAGGAAACCTGAGAAAGGCATGATGTCATCAGCTGTGTACAATCACATGCTTTTAAAATGCCGTCAGACTTGCTAAATATTCAGTGTATATTTTCTGTCTCAGCAGACTGGCTGAAACTGCTTATGCAAATGAAAAGCTGTACCTCTTCAATAGGTTATTATGAGCTGATCCTGAATAATTGGTGTTGAACTGAGCAGTAGGTGGGAGAAGTCAGCAGAGGCAATAATTAACCAAGTGGCTTCATGTCTAGCCTGGATGTGGATCCCGGAAAACCATCTATGAAGACAGGCTCCTTGGAGCCCTGTGTTCATGCCTAACCATTGTAAACTCCTTGCAGTAATGCTTCTAGCATGTGCAGCTTGAGTTACGTGAAAACCTTGGTTAGGTTTTGCCCGGTGACTCCCAAGGGAAGCCTGTTAGAAAGTGTTTCTGCTCTGGGACTCTTAGCATGTATTTCTAAACTCCAGCTTATATTAATTCACAGCTGCTTTGTTCTCATTTGTTCTTTGACTGAAATGGCGCCTTTTCACCCTTGTTTCCTCCCTCCCTTTTTTCCCCTTCCAGTTCTCCATGTATTTTCAGACCACAGCCATGTCCCTTCTTGGCTTTTGTTTTCCTAGACTAAGTGAGCTGAGCTCTTTTCATCTCCCATCAAAAGGCAAAGCTCTCTGTTTCTTATATCATCCTTTTTTTTTTTTTTTTTCTTCTCCTTTTCCCCAGCTCTTTTTAATCTGAAGTGGACCCAACCTCCTAAATCACAGCTTTGAAAGATGACAGGACCCTTTCCATGGAGCCTGGGCTGGGATGATGGGTGCAAGAGCAAGGATCCTGCTTTCTGGCCACGATGAATAAGCCCCAGAGGGAGGTAGCAGCACTGCCAAAAAGAAGCATCAAGGAGTTGATTTTGTACTCGGGCAAGTCCCTGATAAAGGGAGATTTTTTTTCTTGTTGTAAAACAGGATATATGCAAAAAAATGTAGAATTGATTTATCTTAGTGTCTTCTTAAGAGTTAATCGATAAACTAACAGTTTCCACCTTATTACGAGAAACTAGCTGATTAGAAACTTGATTAATGGGATGATTTTTCATGACTATAATTAAAGTACTGCATGGTTTCTCGTATAATTGATATTTAATGCTTTCATGGAAAGCTGGTCGTCTATAAGAAATTTTTTTTCTTTAATTATTCACCTGTGGGTTGGGCAGAGGAGAGGCCAAGTTGCTCATCCAGCTGTGGGGAAGGAGGGAGGAGAAGAGGATGAGATGCAAGCAGTCAGGATCAGAAAGCAAGCTCTTCATTACTGGAGAAATGGAAGATGATCAGTGTTCGTAGCCTTGCGTGGGCTGACACATGGCTGGATTTGGGTCTGTAAGCAGGGATGAGGGGATTTTTCTGGTAACAGATG